>NC_061108.1:94266353-94348853 GCF_015104395.2 Macrobrachium nipponense
TTTGTACATGAGAAATTCTAAGAAGGATCTGGAACAGAGAGAAAAAAATCTCTCCCAAAAAGGAAAGGAGCTGGACAAAAAGTTCTCCAATTTACAACATGCGAAGAAGGACATTAAAAGTGAAGAAAAGAAAGCAGGCAAGGCAGTGCAATCGGCCCTGGAGAAGGAAAAAGTCATACTGAAATTGGAGAATGAGTTGAAGAAGAGGGAAAAAGCTGTCCTCGATAAAGAAAAGAACCTCTTTCAATTAGAAGAAAAGTTGCGAGGTAAGGAAGAAGCCGTCCTCACATTGAAGAAGAATGTTATCAAGCTGGAAGAAGAGTTACAAGCCAAAGAAGAGGCTGTCATCGAAACTCAGAATAATCTGTTGAGATTCGATGAGAAAGTACAGGCGAGAGAAGATGAACTGATGGCAAAAGAAGAATCCGTCAGCCACCAAGAATCTGTTCTGATGGAATTCGATCAGAAATTACAGGCAAGAGAAGAAGAACTGGTGGCAAAGGAAAAGTCCGCCCGCCAGCAAGAATCTGTTCTAATGGAATTCGATCAAAAATTAAAGGAAAGAGAAGAAGAATTGGTGGCCAAGGAAGAGTCCATCCGCCACCAGGAATCTGTTCTGATGAAATTCGATCAGAAATTACAGGAAAGAGAACAAGACTTGTTGAGAAAAGAAGAGTCCTTCTGTCACCCAGAAATAGAAGAGGACTTACAAGTGCAAGGGCAGCTCCTTCAAAACGAGGCAAGTCCAGTGTTAGGCGATGGGTTACCCGAAGAAGGTGAACCCAAAGTAAGTTGTGAGACACCTCCAGTCGATGACAAAAAAATTCTACCTGCTGGAGAAGAAGAAAACGAAGTCACTGAACTCTCCATCGCCGATCCCCACACTTCACTGAATGAAGTGGAGAATGTTAAAGAACAATGCCTCAAAGAGAGAAAGGGGAAAGGAAGGAAAAATAGACGCAGAAAGAGGCAGGAGAGACAGCAAGAGCGTCTTGGGGAGAAAAGTCCAGTGTTAGAGGATGGGTTACCCGAAGAAGGTGAACCCAAAGAAAGTTGTGAGACACCTCCAGTCGATGAGAACAGAATTCTACCTACTTCACTGAATGAAGTGGAGAATGTGAAAGAAGAATGCCTCAGAGAGAAGAAAGGGAAAGGAAGGAAAATTAGACGCAGGAAGAGGCAGGAGAGACAGCAAGAGCGTCTTGAGAAGGAAAACACTGCTGTTTCAGAAGCAGCTGCCAGACCTGAAGTGGAAGACAGTGAACCTGAAGAAGGAGGATCTGGAAGTCCAAGCCTTTCAGATGAGGACGCACCACTACCCGCTGGGAAGGTCGACGTGGAAATGGCCCAACTATCCATTGCCAATTCCATCAACATCATCTATGATGTGGAACAATTGGAAGAAGAATGGATAAAAGAGGAGAAGAAAGGAAAACGGAGAAACAGGAGAAAGAGGCAGCGAGACCAGAGTGAAGATTATGAGCCTGTGAACAGTGAACCTGAATCAGGAGTTGAAGAAAATTCAATAATAGAGGACACTGTAGAAATGGAAGACAACAACGAATCACACGATGACAGCGAAGAATCAAAGTATTGGGAAGATTCAGAAGATGAGTTCTCAGAAGAGCAAGATGAGGAAGACGAGGAGGACTCAGAAGAAGAGGATGAGGAGGATGAGGAGGACTCTGAACAAGATGAGGAGGATGAGGAGGACTTAGAAGAAGATGAGGAGGATGTGGAGGAATCAGATCAAGAAGAAGAGGACTCAGAACAAGAGGAAGAGGATGAGAACTCAGAACATAACAGGCCTAAAGCTAAAGCTAAAGCTACAGCTAAAGCTAAAGTTAAAACTCAGGCTCAAGAGTATGTATGGCGGATTCCAGGGTTACCCAGGAAACGAATTCCGGGACTACAGAAGATGAGGCCGCCAAATCCGCAAGCGAAAAAATGCCGCAAGAAGACGAAGGAGCAAAAGAGCCAAATGAAACAGGCTCGAAAACAACAAGTCCACCAAAAGGTTAAGAGGAATCAGTTCCAGCGAGGAGGAAACAGATGGTAAAGGATGGAAAAGAGGTAAAATGTCTGGTCCTGGACTTGGCTTGCGGGTGACAAAGCCTGGCTTTCCCCACCAAGGCAGGTGGATGGACTACACCAAAAGAGGCCGGCAACTACCCTTCCCCACCGGGGCAGGAAGATGGACTCCACCAGTGGGACCAATGGCTGGTTCCCCCCAATCAGCCATTGACTCCAACTGACGGACTCCACCAGCGAGAACAGTGGGTGCCCTTCCCCACCGAGGCAGGCTGACGGACTCTACCAGCGAGGGCCAGTGGGTGCCCTTCCCCGCCGAGGAAGACGGACGGACTCTACCAGCGAGGGCCATGGGTGCCCTTCCCCGCCGAGGCAGACGGACGGACTCTACCAGCGAGGGCCATGGGTGCCCTTCCCCGCCGAGGCAGACGGACGGACTCTACCAGCGAGGGCCATGGGTGCCCTTCCCCGCCGAGGCAGACGGACGGACTCTACCAGCGAGGGCCATGGGTGCCCTTCCCCGCCGAGGCAGACGGACGGACTCTACCAGCGAGGGCCATGGGTGCCCTTCCCCGCCGAGGCAGACGGACGGACTCTACCAGCGAGGGCCATGGGTGCCCTTCCCCGCCGAGGCAGACGGACGGACTCTACCAGCGAGGGCCATGGGTGCCCTTCCCCGCCGAGGCAGACGGACGGACTCTACCAGCGAGGGCCATGGGTGCCCTTCCCCGCCGAGGCAGACGGACGGACTCTACCAGCGAGGGCCATGGGTGCCCTTCCCCGCCGAGGCAGACGGACGGACTCTACCAGCGAGGGCCATGGGTGCCCTTCCCCGCCGAGGAAGACGGACGGACTCTACCAGCGAGGGCCATGGGTGCCCTTCCCCGCCAAGGCAGGCGGACGGACTCTACCAGTCGAACTCTTCCCCCTGCTTTGGCTGGGATGGACAGCCTCTCCTGGCCACCGCTGGTCGAGCTCTTCCCCCTGCTTCGGCTGGGATGGACAGCCTCTCCTGGCCACCGCTGGTCGAGCTCTTCCCCCTGCTTCGGCTGGGATGGACACTCTGGCCACCGCTGCGAGCCTCTTCCCCCTGCTCGGCTGGGATGGACAGCCTCTCCGGCCTCGATGTGTCTCCCTCCCCCTGCTTCGGCTGGGATGGACAGCCTCTCCTGGCCACCGCTGGTCGAGCCCTTCCCCCTGCTTCGGCTGGGATGGACAGCCTCTCCTGGCCACCGCTGGTCGAGCCCTTCCCCCTGCTTCGGCTGGATGACAGCCTCTCCTGCAGGCCGCTGGTCGAGCCCTCCCCTCCCCCATCTTCGTTGGCTGGGTATGGACAGCCTTCTCCACTGGTGCGGATGTTGCTCTTCCCCCTGCTTCGGCTGGGAATGGACAGCCTCTCCTTTGCCACCGCTGGTCGAGGCTCTCCCCCGCTTCGGCTGGGATGGACCCTCTCCGTGGCCACCGCTGGCGGAGGCCTTCCTGGCCACCGCTGGTAATTGCCAGCCCTCTGGCCACCGCCCTTGGTCGGCCCTTCCCCTTGCTTCGGCTGGGATGGACACCTCTCCTGGCCACCGGCTGGTCGAGCCCTTCCCCCTGCTTCGGCCTGGGATGGGGACCGCCTCTCCTGGCCCACCCGCTGGTCGAGCTCTTCCCCCTGCTTCGGCTGGGATGGACAGCCTCTCCTGGCCACCGCTGGTCGAGCCCTTCCCCCTGCTTCGGCTGGGATGGACAGCCTCTCCTGGCCACCGCTGGTCGAGCTCTTCCCCTGCTTCGGCTGGGATGGACAGCCTCTCCTGGCCACCGCTGGTCGAGCCCTTCCCCCTGCTTCGGCTGGGATGGACAGCCTCTCCTGGCCACCGGGGTGGTCCGAGCTTCCCCTTGCTGGTCGGCTGGGATGGACGCCTTCCCCCTCCATTGGCGCGGTCGCCCTTCCCCCCTTCCGGCTGGATGGACAGCCTCTCCTGGCCACCGCTGGTCGAGCTTCTTCCCCCGCTTCGGCTTGGATGGGACGGCCTCTCCTGGCCACCGCTGGTCAGCCCTCTCTTCTGCTTCGCCTGGGACGTTGGACAGCTCTCCCCCATGGCCATCGCCTGGTCGAGCCCTCCCCCCTGCTTCGGCTGGGATGGACAGCCTCTCCTGGCCACCGCTGGTCGAGCCCTTCCCCCTGCTTCGGCTGGGATGGACAGCCTCTCCTGGCCACCGCTGGTCGAGCCCTTCCCCCTGCTTCGGCTGGGATGGACAGCCTCTCCTGGCCACCGCTGGTCGAGCTCTTCCCCCTGCTTCGGCTGGGTATGCAGGCCTCTCCCCCTGCGCTGGGATCAGCTCTGGCCTCGGATGCTCTCCCCCGCTCCCGCGGACGCGCTTCGGTGGGATGGACAGCCTCTCCTGGCCACCGCTGGTCGAGCTCTTCCCCCTTCGGCTTGGGATGGGCAGCCTCTCCTACCCTGGACTCTTCTCACGGCTGGGTCGGTGGCCACCGCTGGTCGCTCTTCCCCCTGGCTGGGACGGGTGGCACGCTCTCCTGGCCACCGCTGGTCGAGCCCTTCTTCCCTGCTGGGATGGGCAGCTCTCCTGGCCACCGCTGGTCTGCCCTTCCCCCTTCTTCGGCTGGGACGGGCAGCCTCTCCTGGCCACCGCTGGTCGAGCTCTTCCCCCTGCTTCGGCTGGGAGGGCAGCCTCTTCCCCCTGCTTCGGCTGGGATGGACAGCCTCTCCTGGCCACCGCTGGTCGAGCTCTTCCCCCTGCTTCGGCTGGGATGGACAGCCTCTCCTGGCCACCGCTGGTCGAGCCCTTCCCCCTGCTTCGG
This sequence comes from Macrobrachium nipponense, assembly GCF_015104395.2. NCBI lineage: Eukaryota > Metazoa > Arthropoda > Malacostraca > Decapoda > Palaemonidae > Macrobrachium > Macrobrachium nipponense. Next base: position 94,271,191 of record NC_061108.1, read on the forward strand.
CTGGGATGGACAGCCTCTCCCTGGCCACCGCGTCGGCCCTTCCCCCAGCTTCGGCTGGAATGGACAGCCTCTCCTGGCCACCGCTGGTCGAGCCCTTCCCCCGCTTGGCTGGGATGGACAGCCTCTCCTGGCCACCGCTGGTCGAGCCCTTCCCCCTGCTTCGGCTGGGATGGACAGCCTCTCCTGGCCACCGCTGGTCGAGCCCTTCCCCCTGCTTCGGCTGGGATGGACAGCCTCTCCTGGCCACCGCTGGTCGAGCCCTTCCCCCTGCTTCGGCTGGATGGACAGCCATGCTCTTGTGGCCACGCTGGTCGAGCTCTTCCCCCTGCTTCGCTGGGATGGACGAGCCTCCCCCTCGGTGGGCCACCGGCTGGTCGAGCCCTTCCCCCTGGCTTCGCTGGGATGGACAGCCTCTCCTGGCCACCGCTGGTCGAGCCCTTCCCCCTGCTTCGGCTGGGATGGACAGCCTCTCCTGGCCACCGCTGGTCGAGCCCTTCCCCCTGCTTCGGCTGGGATGGACAGCCTCTCCTGGCCACCGCTGGTCGAGCCCTTCCCCCTGCTTCGGCTGGGATGGACAGCCTCTCCTGGCCACCGCTGGTCGAGCCCTTCCCCCTTCTTCGGCTGGGATGGACAGCCTCTCCTGGCCACCGCTGGTCGAACCCCCTTCCCCCTGCTTCGGCTGGGATGGACAGCCTCTCCTGCCTCCCCCCCCCACCGCTGGTCGAGCTCTTCCCCCTGGTTCTCGGCTGGGATGGACAGCCTCTCTGGCCACCGCTGGTCGACCCCTCCCCTCTTCGCTGACAGCCTCTTCCCCTCCACCGCTGTCGAGCTCTTCCCCCTTCTTCGGCTGGGACGGGCAGGCCTCTCCTGGCACCGCTGGTCGAGCTCTTCTGCTTCGGCTGGGACGGGCGCCTCTCCTGCCACCGCCTCGAGCCCTCCCCTTCTCGGCCTGGGACCGCAGGCCTCTCCTGGTCACCGCTGGTCGAGCCCTTCCCCCTTCTTCGGCTGGGACGGGCAGCCTCTCCTGGCCACCGCTGGTCGAGCTCTTCCCCCTGCTTCGGCTGGGACGGGCAGCCTCTCCTGTCCACCGCCGGTCGAGCCCCTCCCCCTGCTTTGGCTGGGATGAGCAGCCTTTCCTGGCCACCGCTGATCGAGCCCTTCCCCCTGCTTCGGCTGGGACGGGCAGCCTCTCCTGGCCACCGCTAGTCGAGCTCTTCCCCCTGCTTCGGCTGGGACGGGCAGCCTCTCCTGGTCACCGCTGGTCGAGCCCTTCCCCCTGCTTCGGCTGGGATGGGCAGCCTCTCCTGGTCACCGCTGGTCGAGCTCTTCCCCCTGCTTCGGCTGGGACGGGCAGCCTCTCCTGGTCACCGCCGGTTGAGCCCTTCCCCCTGCTTCGGCTGGGATGGGCAGCCTCTCCTGTCCACATCTGGTCGAGCTCTTCACCTGCTTCGGCTGGGACAGCAGCCTCTCCTGGTCACCGCCCAGGTTGAGCCCTTCCCCCTGCTTTGGCTGGGATGGGCATGGCTCTCCTGGCCACTGTTGGTAGAGCTCTTTCCCCCTGCTTCAGCTGGGACGGCAGCCTCTCCTGATCACCGCTGGTCGAGCTCTTCCCCCTGCTTCGGCTGGGACGGGCTAGTCCATTCTCCTGGTCACCCCACCGGCTTGAGCCCTTCCACCTGCTTCGGCTGGGACGGGCAGCCTCTCCTGGTCCCCAACCGCCAATTGAGCCCTTCCCCTGCTTCGGCTGGGATGGGCAGCCTCTCCTGGCCACTGTTGGTAGAGCTCTTCCCCCTGCTTCAGCTGGGACGGGCAGCCTCTCCTGGTCACCGCTGGTCGAGCCCTTCCCCCTGCTTCGGCTGGGATGGGCAGCCTCTCCTGGCCACCGCCGGTCGAGCCCCTCCCCCTGCTTCGGCTGGGACGGGCAGCCTCTCCTTGCCACCGCTGGTCGAGCTCTTCCCCCTGCTTCGGCTAGGACGGGCAGCCTCTCCTGGTCACCGCAGTTGAGCCCTTCCCCCTGCTTTGGGTGGGTGGATGGGCAGCCTCCCCTGGCCACCGCCGGTCGAGCCCCTCCCCCTGCTTCGGCTGGGACGGGCAGCCTCTCCTTGCCACCGCTGGTCGAGCTCTTCCCCCTGCTTCGGCTGGGATGGGCAGACTCTCCTGGACACCGCCGGTCGAGCCCCTCCTCCTGCTTCGGCTGGGATGGGCAGCATCTCCTGGCCACCGCTGGTCGAGCTCTTCCCCCTGCTTCGGCTGGGACGGGCAGCCTCTCCTGGCCACCGCCGGTCGAGCCCCTCCCCCTACTTCGGCTTCGATGGGCAACCTCTCCTGGCCACCGCCGGTCAAGCCCCTCTCCCTACTTCGGCTGGGACGGGCAGCCTCTCCTGCCCACCACTGGTCGAGCTCTTCCCCATGCTTTGGCTAGGATGGGCAGCCTCTCCTGGCCACTGCTGGACGAGTCCATCCCCCTGCTTTGGCTGGGATGGGCAGCCTCTCTTGGCCACTGCCGGTGGAGACCTTCCCCCTGCTTCGGCTGGGATGGGTAGCCTCTCCTGGCCACCACTGGTCGAGCCCCTCCCCCTTCTTTGGCTGGGATGGGCAGCCTCTTCTAGCCACCGCCGGTCGAGCCCTTCCCTCTGCTTCAGCTGGGATTAGCAGCCTCTCCTGGCCACCGCCGGTCGAGTTCTTCCCCCTGCTTCGGCTGGGATGGGCAGCCTCTCCTGGCCACCGCCAGTCAAGCCCTTCCCCCTGCTTCAGCTAGGACGGGCTGCCTCTCCTGGCCACCGCTGGTCGAGCCCCTCCCCCTGCCTCGGCTGGGACGGGCAGCCTCTCCTGGCCACCGCCAGCCGAGCCCTTCCCCCTGCTTCGGCTGGGACGGGCAGCCTATCCTGGCCACCGCTGTTCAAGCCCTTCCCCCTGATTTGGCTTGGACGGGCAGCTTCTCCAGCCACGGCCGGTCAAGCTCTTCCCCCTGCTTTGGCTGGGACGGGCAGCTTCTTCCTGCCACCGCCGGTCGAACTCTTACCCTACTTTGGCTGGGACGGGGTGCCCCCAAAAAAAAAGGTTTGTTTTTCCTCCTGGATACCGCCGGTCGAGCCCCTCCCCCTGCTTTGGCTGGGACGGGCAGCCTCTCCTTGCCACCACTGGTCGAGCTCTTCCTCCTGCTTTGGCTGGGACAGGCAGCCACTCCTGGCCACCGCCGGTCGAGCTCTTCCCCTGCTTTTGGGCTTGGGACGGGCTAGCCTCCTCCTGTCAACAGCCGGTCAGAGGCCCCTTCCCCTCCCTGCTTTCGGCTGGGACGGGCAGCCTCTCTTGCCCCCAAGGTCGAAACTTGCCCCCGGCTTCACTGGGACAGGCAGCCTCTCCTGGACACTGTGGTCGAAGCCCTTCCCCCGCCCTTTGGGCTTTGTGGGATGGGCAGCCTCTCCTTGCCACCGACGATCAAGCCCCTTCCCCTGCTTCGGCTGGGACAGGCAGACTCTACTGGCCACCGCTGGTCGAGCTCTTCCCCCTGCTTCGGCTGGGACGTGCAGCCTCTCCTGGCCACCAGCAGTCGAGCCCCTCCCCCTGCTTCAGCAGGGATGTGCGCCTCTTCTAGCCACCGCCGGTCGAGCCCTTCCCTCTGCTTCGGCTGGGACGGGCAGCCTCTCCTGGCCACCGCCGGTCGAGCTCTTCCCCCTGCTTCAGCAGGGATGGGCAGCCTCTCCTGGCCACCGCCGGTCGAGCTCTTCCCCCTGCTTCAGCGGGGATGGGCAGCCTCTCCTGGCCACCGCTGGTTGAGCTCTTCCCCCTGCTTCGGTTGGGACGAGCAGCCTCTCCTGGCCACTGCCGGTCGAGCCCTTCCCCTTTCTTCGGCTGGGACGGGGAGCCTATCATGGCCACCGCCGGTCGAGCTCTTCCCCCTGCTTCGTCTGGGACGGGCAGCATCTCCTGGCCACCGCTGGTCGATCTTTTCCCCCTGCTTTGGCTGGGACAGGCAGCCTGTCCTGGACACCGCCAGTCAAGCCTCTCCCCCTGCTTCGGCTGGGACGGGCAGCCTCTCCTGGCCACCTCTGGTCGAGCTCTTACCCCTGCTTTGGCTGGGACAGACAGCCTCTCCTGGACACCACCGGTCGAGCTCTTACCCCTGCTTTGGATTGGATAGGCAGCCTCTCCTGGACACCACCGGTCGAGCCCCTCCTCCTGCTTCGGCTGGGACGGGCAGCCTCTCCTGGCCACCGCCGGTCGAGCTCTTACCCCTGCTTTGGATGGGATAGGCAGCCTCTCCTGGACACCACCGGTCGAGCCCCTCCTCCTGCTTCGGCTGGGACGGGCAGCCTCTCCTTGCCACCTCTGGTCGAGCTCTTCCCCCTGCTTCGGCTGGGATGGGAAGCCTCTCCTGGCCACCACCGGTCGAGCCCCTCCCCCTGTTTCGTTTGGGACGGGCAGTCTCTCCTGGCCACCGCCAGTCGATCTCTTCCCCCTGCTTCTGATGGGACGGGCAGCCTCTCCTGGCCACCGCTGGTCGAGCCCCTCCCCCTGTTTCGTTTGGGACGGGACAGTCTCTCCTGGCCACCGCCAGTCGATCTCTTCCCCCTGCTTCTGATGGGACGGGCAGCCTCTCCTGGCCACCGCTGGTCGAGCCCCTTCCCCTGTTTCGTTAGGGACGGGCAGCCTCTCCTGGCTACCGCCAGTCAAGCTCTTCCCCCTGCTTCAGCTGGGACGGGCAGCCTCTCCTGGCTACCGCCAGTCGAGCTCTTCCCCCTGCTTCTGATGGGACGGGCAGCCTCTCCTGGCCACCGCTGGTCGAGCCCCTCCCCCTGTTTCGTTAGGGACGGGCAGCCTCTCCTGGCTACCGCCAGTCGAGCCCTTCCCCCTGCTTCAGCTGGGACGGGCAGCCTCTCCTGGCTACCGCCAGTCGAGCTCTTCCCCCTGCTTCTGTTGGGACGGGCAGCCTCTCCTGGCCACTGACGGTCGTGCCCCTCCCCCTGTTTTGTTTGGGACGGGCGCCTCTCCTGGCTAACTGACCCAGTCGACTCTTCCCCTGCTTCTGATGGGAACGGGCAGCCTCTCCTGGCCACCACTGGTTGAGCCCTCCCCCCCTGTTTCGTTAGGGACGGGCAGCCTCTCTTGCTATCGCCAGTCCCAACTCTTCCCCCTGCTTCAGCTGGGACGGGCAGCCTCTTTCCTGGCTACCGCCAGTCGAGCTCTTCCCCCTGCTTCTGATGGGACGGGCAGCCTCCTCCTGGCCACCGACGGTCGAGCCCCTCCCCTGTTTTTGTTTGGGACGGGCAGCCCTCTCCTGGCTACCCGCCAGTCGAGCTCTTCCCCCTGCTTCAGATGGGACGGGCAGCCTCTCCTGGCCACCGACGGTCGAGCCCCTCCCCCTGTTTCGTTTGGGACGGGCAGCCTCTCCTGGCTACCGCCAGTCGAGCTCTTCCCCCTGCTTCTGATGGGACGGGCAGCCTCTCCTGGCCACCGCTGGTCGAGCCCCTCCCCCTGTTTCGTTTGGGACGGGCAGCCTCTCCTGGCCACCGCCAGTCGAGCTCTTCCCCCTGCTTCTGATGGGACGGGCAGCCTCTCCTGGCCACCGCTGGTCGAGCCCCTCCCCCTGTTTCGTTTTTGGGATGGGCAGCCTCTCCTGGCTACCGCCAGTTCGAGCTCTTTCCCCTTCCCCTGCTTTTGATGGACGGGCAGGCCTCTCCTGGCCACCGCTGGTCGAGCCCCTCCCCCTGTTTCGTTTGGGGACGGGCATCCTCTCTTGGCTACTGCCCAGTCGAGCTCTTCCCCCTGCTTCAGATGGGACGGGCAGCCTCTCCTGGCCACTGACGGTCGAGCCCCTCCCCCTGTTTCGTTTGGGACGGGCAGCCTCTCCTGGCTACCGCCAGTCGAGCTCTTCCCCCTGCTTCTGATGGGACGGGCAGCCTCTCCTGGCTACCGCCAGTCTAGCTCTTCCCCCTGCTTCTGATGGGATGGGCAAGCCTCTCCTGGCCACCGCCAGTCTAGCTCTTCCCCCTGCTTCTGATGGGACGGGCAGCCTCTCCTCCTTGGCCACCGCTGGTCGAACCCCTCCCCCTGTTTCGTTTGGGGGGTTGGGGACGGGGCAGCCTTCTCCTGGCTAAACCGCCAGTCGAGCTCCTTCCCCCCTGCTTCTGATGGGACGGGGGGGCAGCCTCTCCTGGCTACCGCCAGTCGAGCTCTTCCCCGGCTTCAGATGGGACGGGCAGCCTCTCCTGGCCACCGACGGTCGAGCCCCTCCCCCTGTTTTGTTTGGGACAGGCAGCCTCTCCTGGCTACCGCCAGTCGAGCTCTTCCCCCTGCTTCAGATGGGACGGGCAGCTTCTCCTGGCCACCGCTGGTCGAGCCCCTCCCCCTGTTTCGTTTGGGACGGGCAGCCTCTCCTGGCCACCGCTGGTCGAGCCCCTCCCCCTGTTTCGTTTGGGACGGGCAGCCTCTCCTGGCTACCGCCAGTCGAGCTCTTTCCCCTGCTTCTGATGGGACGGGCAGCCTCTCCTGGCCACCGCTGGTCGAGCCCCTCCCCCTGTTTCGTTTGGGACGGGCAGCCTCTCCTGGCTACCGCCAGTTGAGCTCTTCCCCCTGCTTCTGATGGGACGGGCAGTCTCTCCTGGCCACCGCTGGTCGAGCCCCTCCCCCTGTTTCGTTTGGGACGGGCAGCCTCTCCTGGCTACCGCCAGTCGAGCTCTTCCCCCTGCTTCTGATGGGACGGGCAGCCTCTCCTGGCTACCGCCAGTCGAGCTCTTCCCCCTGCTTTCAGATGGGACGGGCAGCCTCTCCTGGCCACCGACGGTCGAGCCCCTCCCCCTGTTTCGTTTGGGACGGGCAGCCTCTCCCGGCTACCGCCAGTCGAGCTCTTCCCCCTGCTTCTGATGGGACGGGCAGCCTCTCCTGGCCACCGACGGTCGAGCCCCTCCCCCTGTTTTGTTTGGGACGGGCAGCCTCTCCTGATCTACCGCCAGTCGAGCTCTTCCCCCTGCTTCAGATGGGACGGGCAGCCTCTCCTGGCCACCGACGCTCGAGCCCCTCCCCCTGTTTTTTTGGGACGGGCAGCCTCTCCTGGCTACCGCCAGTCGAGCTCTTCCCCCTGCTTCTGATGGGACGGGCAGCCTCTCCTGGCCACCGCTGGTCGAGCCCCTTCCCCTGCTTTGGCTGGGACGGACAGCCTCTCCTGGCCACCGCTGGTCGAGCCCCTTCCCCTGCTTCGGATGGGACGGGCAGTCTCTCCTGGCCACCGCCAGTCGAGCCCCTTCCCCTGCTTTGGCTGGGACGGACAGCCTCTCCTGGCCACCGCCGGTTGAGCCCCTCCCCCTGCTTCGTCTTGGGACCTGGCAGCCCTTCCCTCCTGGCCCTACTGCCGGTCGATCTCGAGCCCTTTCCCCCTGCTTCAGTGGGGACAAGAGCAGCCTCTTCATGGCCACCTCGCCAGGTCAAAGCCCTTCCCCCTTCCCCTGCTTCGGCAGGGACAGGCAGCCTCTCCTGGCCTCCGCTGATCAAGCCCCTCCCCCTGCTTCAGCTGGGATGAGCAGCCTCTCCTGGCCACTGCTGGTTGAGCTCTTCCCCCTGCTTCAGCTGGGATGGGTAGCCTCTCCTGGCCACCGCCGGTGGAGCTCTTCCCCCTGCTTCTGATGGGACGGGCAGCCTCTCCTGGCCACCAGCAGTCGAGCCCCTCCCCCTTCTTCAGCAGGGATGTGCAGCCTCTTCTAGCCACCGCCGGTCGGGCCCTTCCCTCTGCTTTGGCTGGGATGGGCAGCCTCTCCTGGCCACCGGCGGTCAAGCTCTTCCCCCTGCTTCAGCAGGGATGTGCAGCCTCTTCTAGCCACCGCCGGTCGGGCCCTTCCCTCTGCTTTGGCTGGGATGGGCAGCCTCTCCTGGCCACCGCCGGTCGATCCCTTCCCCCTGCTTTGGCTAGGATAGGCAGCCGCTCCTGGCCACCACCGGTCGAGCCCCTCCCCTTGCTTTGTATGGGACGGGCAGCCTCTCCTGGCCATCGCCAGTCGAGCACTTCCCCCTGCTTCAGTGGGGACAGGCAGCCTCTCCTGGCTTCCTCCAATCAAGCCCTTCCCCCTGCTTCAGCGGGGACAGGCAGCCTCTCCTGGCTTCCTCTGATCAAGCCCTTCCCCCTGCTTCAGCTGGGACGGGCAGCCTCTCCTGGCCACTGCCAGTCAAGACCTTCCCCCGCTTCAGTGGGGACGAGCAGCCTCTCCTGGCCACTGCCGGTCAAGCCCTTCCCCCTGCTTCGGCAGGGACAGGCAGCCTCTCCTGGCCTTCACTGATCAAGCCCTTTCCCCTACTTCAGCAGGGACGGGCAGGCTCTCCTGGCCACTGCCAGTAGAGCCCCTCCCCCTGCTTCAGCGCGGACAGGCAGCCTCTCCTGGCCTCCACCAGTTGAGCCCCTTCCCCAGCTTTGTACTTGATGGTCAGCCTCTCCTGGCCTCTGCCGGTTGAGCCCCTCCCCCTGCTTCAGAGGGGATGGGCAGCCTCTCCTGGCCTCCGCCGGTCGAGCCCCTCCCCATGCTTTGGAGGGGACGGGCAGCCTCTCCTGGCCTCCACCAGTTGAGTCCCTCCCCTTGCTTCGGCGGGGATGGGCAGGCTCTCCTGGCCTCCGCTGATCAAGCTCCTCCCCCTGCTTTGGGTGGTGGGCACCTCTCCTGGCCTCCACCGGTATCGAGCCCACCTTCCCCCTTCTTCGGCGGGGATGGGCAGCCTCTCTTGGCCTCCACCCATGAAGGCCTTTTTTCTGCTCCAGCGGGGACAGGCAGCTTCTGGCCTCAGCCAGTGTAGCTTTTTCTCCTTTTTTTGCAGGGATGGGGAGCCTCTGACCTCTGCAGGTTGAGCCCTTCCACCTGTTTCGGTGGGTGAATGGGCAGCCTCTGGCCTCTGCCGGGTGGAGCCCCTTCCGCTTGATTCCAGACCAGGGATGGATGGGCAAGCCTCCTTGTTGCCTCCTGCCGGCCAGAGCCCTTCCCCCTGCTTCGGGCAGGGATGGGCAATCTCTCTTGGCCTCTGCCAGTCGAGCTCTTCACCATGCTTTGGCGGGGACATGCAGCCTCTCCTGGCCTCTGCCAGTGGAGCCCTTCACCCTACTTCGGTGGGGACAGGCAGCCTCTGCTGCCCTACGCCAGTCGAGCCCTCCACCATGCTTTGGCGGAGATGTGCAGCCTCTCCTGGGTTCCGCCGATCAAGCCCTTCCCCCTGCTTCACCAGGGATGGGCAGCCTCTCCTGGCCTCCACTGGTCGAGCCCTTCCCCCTGCTTTGGTGGGGACGGGCAGTTTCTCCTGGACACCTTTAGTTAAGCCCTTCCCCCTGCTTCAATGGGGACGGGCAGCCTCTCTTGGCCACCGCCGGTCGAGACCTTCCCCCTGCTTCAGCAGGGGGAAGGTCTCGACCATGCCTCTCAACCTGCCTCTCCTGGCCACGGCCGGTCGAAACATTACCCCGGCTTCGGTGGGGACAGGCAGCCTCTCCTGGCCACCGCCGGTCGAGCCCTTCTCCCTGCTTCAGCGGGGACAGGCAGCCTCTCCTGGCCACCCCCGGTTGAGCCCCTTCCTCTACTTCTGAGGGAACAGGCAGCCTCTTCTGGCATCTGCCAGACAAGCCCTTCCCCCGGCTTTGGCGGGGATGGGCGGCCTCTCCTAACCTCACCTGGTCAAGCCCCTCCCCCTGCTTCGGCGGGGCCAGGCAGCCTCTCCTGTTCTCCGCTGGTCGAGCCCCTCCCCCTGCTTCGGCGGGGATGGGCAGCCTCTCCTGGCCTCTGCCGTCGAGCCCCTCCCTCTGCTTTGGCAGGGATGGGCAGCCTCTCCTGGCCTCCGCCGGTCAAGCCCCTCCCCCTGCTCTGCGAGAGATCTTTAATGCTGTACACGGGAAAGCACTCATAGAGGGCAGACATTGTTTTAAAAAGCTGTTCATTGAATTGAAAAAGTCTAATATTGAAGTTCCTGACGATGTTATAGGTTTTTATGTAAAGATATCCGTATATTTTCGAATGAGATTTCTTAATAATTTGATAAAGTAAAGGAAACACCAAGGGTGACCATGCAGGGAGGCACTAAAAATAAAGATAAAAGTTGCAACTTAATAAAATATTTTCAAAATGCAAATGTTGTTTTATTTACATTCTTTTGACACTTGAAACAGCACAATATCAAAAACATTCTCTTCTAAAAAGATTGTTGACGGCGGGTTAGACCTATGTTCTTAACGGTTCTCACCACCACGCTCCCTCAGATGACGTAGGTGCGCAGAAGAGGCTTAAAATTGAGACGCTGTCTGGCTGACCTGTTCTATCTGGACCGTGGGCATGGCGTACAGGCTTATTCAGGTTTCGGGGAGGCCTATGCTAGACCTCTTCTCAACTCGCTTCAACAGGAAGCTGGAAGTTTACTGTTCAGTGGTCCTGGATCCTCTTGCTCTGGCAGAGGACGCCTTTCAACACCCTTGGGACAACCTCAAGGCGTACACCTTCCCTCCGTTTTGCCTGATCTGTCAAGTTCTGAACAGGGCAATGAGTTCTCGAAATCTCAGGATGACTTTGGGGGCTCCTTTGTGGCCTCAAGCAGAGTGGTTCCCAGACCTGCTGTCTCTTCTGTCAGAGGTTCCAAGAGAGATTACCCCATGGCAGCAGCTTCTTTGCCAGCCTCATGTTGAAAGGTTTCACCAGTCAGTAGAATCCCTGTCTCTTCACAGATAGAGACTATCAAATGTCTCCTCCGAGTGAGAGGTTTTTCTCGGGGCAGCGGGATGTATGTCCAGTTACCTCAGGAAGTCCTCTTCAGCAGTTTACCAGGGGAAATGGGGAGTCTACTGTGACTGGTGTCATCAACATGGTTTCTCTCCACTCAAAACCTCTGTTCAGCATATAGCAGATTTTTTTATCTTCCTCAGGGATGAGAAAAGCCTTTCTGTTTCTGCTATCTGGAGCTACAGAGCAGTGTTAGGTTTGGTGTTACATCTAAAAGGTGTGGACATCTCTTCATCCTGGGAGATCTCCCTGCTGTTCAGGGGTATCTAACAGACCTGTTCTCCAAGGGAACTCAAGCCTCCCGCATGGGATGTTTTGCTTGTCCTGAGAAGTTTCACTCGAGTTCCATTCGAGCCCTTCTGTTGATCATCAGACAGAGATCTGATGCTAAAAGCAGTTTTCCTGTTGGCCTTGGCTTCTTCGAAAAGAGTTTGGGAGCTTCATGGCCTGTGTTATGATGTGAAACATACCAGGGGTTAAGGGTCTGTGACCTTTGAGTTTGTCCTGGAATTCATGGCCAAGACCCAGAATCCCTCGGTGCATGACGACAGATTTGCCTCTTTTTCACCCCACTTTGTAGACAACGACCCGCAGAAACTTGTTTTGTCCCGTCAGATCCCTACGATGCTATCGTAAAAGGACTCATCATCTAAGAATTAGGTGGCGTAGCTTTTTGTTAGCACTGGTCGGTCCAGAAAAGAAGTTTCCAAGGAACACTATTTCATTCTAGATACGTGAGGCAATATTTCATTCTAGATACGTGAGGCGATCTAGCAGGCTTACTCATCTCTTAATGGTTTTGTCACTGAGTCTGTGCAGGCTAGAGCACATGACGTCAGAGGTATAAGTTCCTCTCTGGCATGTAAGAAAAACTTTGCTGTTCATAGAATTTTGAAAGCTGGTACCTGGTTGCGTCAATCTATGTTCACTTCATTTCACCTAAGACCTTGCCTACAGGTCTTTGGACACATTTTCGTTGGGTCCTGTGGCGGCTGCCCAACAAGTTGTGAAATTCACCCAGTGCCCTTCACGGGGCAGTTTGTATCTTACCTATGATGATTGTGTGGAAGAGAGAATGAGTTGGCTGGTCTCTTTCTTTCTCTTTGTTCCTTTCTTCTTCCTACATGCTGGTTGAGGAATAGACATGTCATATGCTGGACTGGTCTTGATGCAGGTGAGTAAGGTAGTCTGATAGTTGTTTTGCATTATGTTTTTTGAAATAATCAAACCTTCTATTCAGTAGCAAATACTCTTCTCTCTCTACCAAGGGGGAGTGAGGAGTGGTAACAAACCCGTGTGGCTAATATGGTTTATTATATGAACAGTCAGAATTTTCTTTGGTTCCCTGGATGCAGTGAATCTGCTCTTATATCATTGTATTTCAACCCAGGCAGCTGACTTGTTAGATAACAGTTTATCTATCTTCACAAGAGCATTGAACCACCACCTTTAGAACTTGTTCTTGGTGTTAACCGGTTACCAGCTGGGGCTTGGAAAATAGTATCTTATTGTTAAGACCTCAGGTTTGTTAGCTATGAAAAATACAAATTGATTAAATTTTTTTTATTAAGTAATTGTTTTGGGTTACTACTATGGGTTTAGAGACAGTGCAAGCATATATTTTGGCAATAACTCTGTAATGAACACTTGTATCAGAACGAGATTTTGCTATACGTAGTGTATTACACCCAGTGCCGTAATTTATAAGGGTATCGTGAATCACTAATTGTAAAGAATAAAAACACTTGTCCCTCTACCAAGAAGCAAAAACTCCATTAGCCAGAAATAGATACGAACACAACAGTAAAAAGCTCTGTCTACCCTCTCCTCCACCTCCACCGCCACCCCCGTCTTTCTTCCTTCCCTCACCTTCCCTTCTCTCTCTCTGAAAGTTGCTTCAGTTTAAACTTATTTTGTGTGATTTTTCTTTCTATCTATCTATCTAATAATATACATTGTTGTATATATCTAACGATCAAGTCGGTTGTTAGCTGCCAGTTGACTGATTTATTTATGCACTGATCCGCTCCTCTCTCTCTCTCTCTCTCTCTCTCTCTCTCTGTGGTAGTGGTACCTACTGTGAATGGTTATTAGAGTAAGAGATATCTGAATGTATGGTGGAGCAGTAAAACGTTAGACACTATGATTTATGGTAAAGCGACTGCTATATGTGCATCGGTATAATCAAGGGTTTAACTCTTATGAATGTGGTTGAAAGGCTCAATTTTTATTTGTAAGACAGAGTAACTATAACCAGTTACCTATTCAAACCAATCTGAAGGCAATTGGCGGCTTCCTCATGGCTTAAAAAGTTGAAAGTTGCTTTACAAACGTATTTCTGCAACCATGCCGACAGTTAAGTTCCGTGGTGGCCATCTCTTCTTCACCTTCGTAATACAAATACTACTATATTGCTGATACCATAGTCAAATGTGTATTACGAAGAAGGTAACCAACCACAAGTATAACTAGTCGCTTTACCTTAAATCATAGTGCCTATCGTTTTACTGCTCCACCATACATTCAGATATCTCTCACTCTATTAACCATTCACAGTAGGTACCACTACCACAGAGAAAGAGAGAGAGAGAATGAGAGGATCAGTGCATAAATAAATCAGTCAGCTGGCAGCTAACAATCGACTTGATTGTTAGATATATACAGCAATGAATATTATTAAACAGATAGATAGATAGAAGAAATATCACACAGAATAAGTTTAAACTGAAACAACTTTCAGAGAGAGAGAGAAGGGAAGGTGAGGGAAGGAAGAAAGGCGGGGGTGGTGGTGGAGGTAGGGGGAGAGGGTAGGCGGAGCTTTTTACTGTTGTGTTCGTATCCATTTTTGGCTAATGGAGTTTTTGCCTCTTGGTAGAGGGACAAGTATCTTTATTCTTTACAATTAGTGGTTCACGATGCCCTTATAAATTACGGCACAGGGTGTAATACACTATAGCAAAATCTCGTTCTGATACGAGAGTTCGTTACAGAGTTATTGCCAAAAATGTGCTTGCACTGTCTCTGAAACCCATAGTAGTTAACTCACTCCTTTTATAAGAAGAAACTCATTTTGACTGATCTGATTATATTTTGTAACTAACTACGAACTGAGGAATATTGTTGGCTGATAACTGTCATTTCAGCTCCATCCCAAAGAAATTGACAACATTGCAGACTGTAATCAAGAAATTGCAGAAGTACCATGTGCAATGCATATATCTTGAAGGCATGTGATAGGTAAAGTAAAAAAAATGTTTGTTCTTACACGATATACAAACCCTCGGTCCTTTACATAAGAAATTACTTTCAGTGTAGGCAGGAATACAGCCGTTAAATTCTTGAACAAGGCAGTTACACAGTAACTACCATCTGGTAAGTGGGTAGTCCTGCCTGCCCAGATGTAAACACTCCACTTTGCTTTCAGCCGTCTTCCGATAAAGACTTATTTGTTCCGATACGGTATACAAACCATCGGTCCTTTACAGTAGGAAGGTACTTAGCGGCAGCTGAACCCGTCGTAAGCTTTTCGAACAAGGGTTTCGGTAGTTAAATACTTGTCCAGCAGTTAGCGGTACGCTCGACTGCGAGGCGAGGAGCCACTTTGCTTTCGGCCACCCTCGTGGATGGACGTGCTGCTCTTCGTCTCTGCCCGCTTCTGTCGTATGCTTTGTTTTCTTCACTGCGTGAAGACTTTTTCACTTTTTCTTTTACTTGTGTGTGTTGCAAGTACAAAAGTAAGTGCGTGTCTGTTTTACATTTCATTTTTATTATGGAAATTACTAACCAAGAGCTGGAGAAGCCCCCCGCCGCCCACCCATCAACTGTAGACTATGCCCGGGTATTGGGGGCCGTAAGTGTGGGGCTTTCCGCTCTTCTGTGGCGGTAGATCCTTATGACTTTTGTGCTCGGTGTCGAGGGCGTGAATGCTCTCGCGCCGAGACGTGATACATGTATCTTTTGGTCGGAGGCGCAGTGGGAGCACTGAGGTGGGAGGAAGAAGCCGCGGAAGCCGGCTAAGGAGTCGTCAGAGGACTCCCCGGCTATGCCCTTGGTCATTCGAGCGTAGAGGAGGGGGCGAGATACCCCGACATCCAGTTGTACTAGGGGTCCTCCATTCGCTCGGGCTGGGAACTATCCCCCCCCGGGCAGGGGTGTGACCCCCCACTGATCTACCCGACTTTCCCTCCCTCAGATTTGCTAACCACGGGCGACGATCTCGGCAGGGCCTGGTACTCGCTGGGGCTGCAAGGGACACCGATGGTCCAGGGGCTGCTTAGTCATCGGGCCTACCACCACGACGTGCTACGCTGCTCCGCCTCACCTGGTGTATACGCAGCACGTAGCCACGGTGACCCCAACTGCCGCTGTGCAGGCTCCACTGCCGGAGTTTTTTTTGCCCGTTGCTACGCCGCCTCCTGGTTTCCCCGCTCATGCCGCAGCCCCGGACTTCCGGTGTCACAAGAGCTCACCGCTAGACCTACCTCCTGTGCAGAGGATGCTGCCGGTTCCTGCCTCGCCTCCTGTTTCTGATTTCGTTGCCGCTCCAGACTTGGTACCAGTTCCTGCTGCCGTCGTTCCTGCTTGTGGTGTTGCTGCTCCCACCCCAGGTCCTTCTGGACAGGTCCAGTCGGGCCCTGTTGCTTCGGCAACTGGCCCAGCTCCGTCCTGGATGGAAGACCTGACAGTGGTGCTGAGGAAGCTGACGAAGAGGAAGAGGAAGAGGAGGAAGGTGTCGTCTTCGTCTTCATCGTCGTTGTCATCACCTGCCGCCGCTTCCCCTTCAACTTCTAAGACCCCCAAGCCGAAGAAGAAGAAGGCTGCCTCCTACCCCACTAAGAAGTCTCGTGCCGAGACTTCTAAGGGTCTGTCTCGCTCCGGTGGGACGGTTGGGACTTCCGTCGGTCCTCCTGTTCCTTCGGGAACGGGGCCCGTCTCCTCTTCCGTGGGGAAGAAGAGGACAGGGACCGGAGGAGTGTCGGCTAGCACCGGCACTTCCTTACCTGGCGCCAGAGGTTCTGCCTCGACGCCAGGTACCGTCTCGGCCTCTCGTTCGCGAGAGTCACCAAGTGTTCGCTCACCTGCGGGTGACCGGACAGCCAAGACCCAGGCATCTGAGTTCTCTCGGCGCCAGGATCCAGGCTTTCGTGGCAACGTGTTGGTACCCAGGGTTGACGCTACGGTCCCAGACCGCTTGCGGGCTGAGGCAAGGAAGCGGTCTCCTCTGTCGCCTGAACCACTGTCACTCCCACCACAACAGTGGACTCTGCAGGTCCCCCGACCGCCGCTCCTACTGGGAACGGGCGGATAAGGGGAACCAGCAGCAGCTCTTCTGACGCTCAGGACTATCGCCGCTGTTCTCGGTCCAGCCGCTCTCCCTGGGAGAGCTGTTCGACCAGGCCTGCAGACCGATCTCCAACGCGGGTTGACGATCGCCTGCAGCCCCCTCAGCACACTGGCTCTGCAGGTGGGCACGAGGGGAGCATCAGGTCTGCCTCTCCGATCCCTTCAACTTCCTCGGGCTTTACCGGGAAGAGCGAGGTGATCACAAAGGGCGCGCTCCTCGTGATCCTGCCACGACGCCCTACGAACCTGGCACGGTCCTCGGACCAACCAGGTCGTACGTGCAAGTGGTAGGAGGAGACCAGGAGGGGTCTGTCGTGGTTCCTCCTGTGGAAGGAGGAGGCTCTCGGGAGGCATTCTCGTTGGAAGGGCTTGATGGTCCGTCTCCACAGGATGCAGTCACTCCCGAGATCCAGAGGTCGTTCGCGGAGGTGATTGCGCTGATCCGTCAGCACAACGACCTCGGAGAAGGATCGCTGCTCCCACCTACCGAACCCACATTGGGTTTGGAGGCGTTCTGGGGACCTAAGAAGGAACCCAGGACGGCGGTGGGTCTGCCGCGATCAGCTTTAGCTGACAGCCTGCTGGGCCAGGTGGACGCTCTCGTCTCCGGACAGGAGGGTTCGCTTTGGTCCAGTAGGTCCGCTAAGCTCCTTCCTCCACCTCTACCACGACAGAGGCGCTTTTACGTGCCTTCGGAGGACCCTCTGCTGCCCAAACAGGTTAACCCGGAGCTAGCCAGGCTAACTTCGGGGGTGTCTCTGCCGCAGCTCCTGTCGGAGAACCTCTGGTTCTCGCAGCAGGAGGCATTTGCCTTGGAGTCTACCGCAATGGCAGCCTTCCAAGCAGTCTCATGGCTAGACCTATCATCCCTCACAGTGTCGAAAACCGCGGCCTCCTTAGGGAATATCACTCCTGAAGGAGACCTGGCTTTCGTGAGACTGTGCCAGTCTGGGGGTAGGGCTATCGCCTACCTGGCCCACCAGACGGCCAACCTGTGGGCCAACCTGGTTCTCCAGTGTATAGACGCTGTTCTCACCCGAGTGAGCAGGGCGGCCGGGCGTGGGGTGGCTCTGTGTCTTTGCAACAGACCGGTGCGCAGCTCCTCCTCTCTCTTCCCAGGAGAGATGGTGGACGCTGCGGTGGAAAGACGGCGCACTGACGACAGTGACCGTTTAGTACACCAGGCAGTCTCGAAGGCATCTTGGCAGCCTCGAGTTACTGCGGCCAAACCTAAGAGTTTGGATAGTGCTTCCTCTGCGGCCAAGACGATCGTATCGTCGAAGCCCAAAGGAAAGGCTCTGCCTTCAACTTCTTCTAGGGGCGACCGTCACCAGCCCTCCTTCTCACGAGGGGGGGGCAGGTAAGAAGAAGTTGAAGAGAGGTGGGAAACGCTAGGGACGGCGTTCCCCCTCACCTGCTGCCAGAAGTTGGGGGGGTGCCTGGCGAGCCATTGGGCAACATGGCAGTGCTACGGTGCGGAGACCTGGATAGTAAACGTCCTTCGGGAGGGATATTTACTACCCTTCGAGTCTTGGCCACCCCTCACCTCCAACCCGGCAGGAAGTAGAAGCCATGCTGAGCAAACGAGCTGTGGAGATCGTTCAGGATTAGTCGCCGGGCTTCTACAGCCGCCTCTTCCTTGTGGAGAAGTCTACGGGGGGCTGGCACCCGGTGATAGATCGCTCTCCCTTGAACCTATTCGTTCGCCAGACTCGGTTCACGATGGAAACAGCACGGTCGGTGCTTGATTCCATCAGGGAGAACGACTTCATGCTTTCTGTAGATTTGAAGGACGCGTATTTCCAGATAACCGTCCACCTATCCTCCAGGAAGTACCTCCGCTTCATCCTTGATGGGACAGTGTACCAGTTCAGGGCACTTTGTTTTGGTCTCTCAACCGCCCCACAGGTGTTCACACTAGTGTTCACGCTGGTGTCTGCTTGGGCCCACTCGGTAGGGATACATCTCTTGAGGTATGTCGACGATTGGTTAGTCCTGGTGAGCTCCCGCAGGACAGAGATCGACTCCTCGAATTCTGCCGCGAACTGGGAATCGTGGTGAATCACGAGAAGTCAGAGCTCGAACCCAAGCAGAGGATGAAGTACCTGGGCATGCTGATCGACACGGCAGCAGGGCGAGTCTTCCCGCAGATGCGGATCAGCAGATTCAGGGAGGCAGTAAGACGGTTCCTGTCTCGACAGGAGCAACCGGCTCAGCAGTGGCAAGTCGTGATCGTCCACCTGTCATCTCTCGAGAAGCTAGTCCCTCACGGGCGTCTTCACCTGCGCTCTCTTCAGTGGAGACTAAAGGAGTGTTGGTCACAGGCAAGGGACCCTCCCTTCTTCCCCGTGTCCCTCACGGAGGAGGTGAGGCAGGACCTAGCCTGGTGGCTGGACGACAGGAACCTCGTAAGAGGAGTGCCTCTTCGTACTCCTCCTCCCCCCCCCCCAAGATGCTTCTCTTCTCGGACGCATCGACTGAGGGATGGCGTGCACACCTGGAGGAGTTGCTGACTGCAGGTGTGTGGGACCATCACGACAAGCACCTTCACATCAACGTCCTGGAGCTCAAGGCAGCATTCCTCGCTCTCCAAGAGTTCTGGGACCATCTGGTGGGACACTCGGTGGTGTTGATGTGCGACAACACCATGGTAGTGGCATACGTCAACAAGCAAGGGGGTCTAGTGTCCCTCCCGTAGCACCAGTTGACGCTGCAGGTGCATGAGTGGGCTGCGGGCGGCACACTCAATAGAGTCGCCGGCTCACTACATTCCGGGGCAAGAGGAATGTGGTAGCCGACAAGCTCAGTCGTCGGGAACGGGTGATAGGAACCGAGTGGTCCCTTCACCCAGACGTGGCAGAAAGGCTGTTCAACCTGTGGGGGCGTCCAGTCGTGGATCTGTTCGCCACCCGGCACAACAAAAAACTCCTGGTTTTCTACTCGATCATGCCGGACCCATGGGCAGCCGCAGAGGATGCCCTTCAGCATCCATGGGACAGTCTACGCCTTCCCCCCGTTCTGTCTGATTTGCAAAGTGATCAGCAGGGCGCTGATCACTGCGAACCTTCGGATGATCCTGGTGGCACCCAAACGACCTCAAGCCGTTTGGTATCCGGACCTGCTGGCTCTGCTTGCCGGAGAGCCGAGAGAGATTCACGGCTGGCTTCTATCCGTGGACGGGGTCTCTCTCCTCTCAGAGCCTCTCTTCAGCAGGTAGCGGATTTCCTTGTCTTTCTTCGCTGAGAAAAGCTTCTCTCCGTCTCCGCAATTAAGGGCTACAGAGCTGCCCTGGCCTTAGTCCTTAAACTGCGAGGTGTGGATATCTCCTCTTCTTTCGAGATCTCCCTCCTGATGAAGAGCTTCGAGAGGTCTTGTCCACCCAGGGAACTCAGGCCCCCAGGGTGGGATGTGACTCTCGTCCTTAGGAGTTTGACTCGCAGACCCTTTGAGCCACTCCGAGAGTCGTCAGACAGGGATCTGAACCTCAAGACCCTCTTCTTGCTGGCCCTGGCATCGGCGAAGAGAATAGGTGAACTTCATGGTCTTTCCTTCAATGTTAAGCATTCCAGAAGATGGGGATCCGTGACGCCCGATTTCGTCCCGAACTTCGTAGCGAAGACTCAGAATCCTTCGGTCCCTGACGACCGGTTCAAGTCCTTCATGATCCCCTCCCTGAAGGATTTCACCGATAATGATGCGGATGAGATGCTGCTTTGTCCTGTGAGGGCGCTACGGCGCTATCTGAAGAGAACTCGGCACCTCAGGCCTGAGTGTCGACGCCTCTTCGTTAGCACCGGGGTTACCAAGAAAGAGGTTTCCAAGAACACACTTTCTTTCTGGCTGCGTGAGGTGATCAGGAGGGCTTACGAGACAGCTGACAGTGACGACACCCGTACCCTTCGTCCGAGAGCCTAGAAGTCAGAGGTATTGGTCCAACCCTTGCGTTCCGCAAGAACTTCTCCCTGGCACAGGTACTGAAGGCAGGGGTTTGGGCCAACCAGACCACCTTCACTTCTTTTTACCTTCGTGATATCACCCACAGGTCCTTGGACACCTTTTCCTTGGGACCCGAGGTGGCTCCTCAACAAGTTGTGTAGTCTACCCAGCACCCGAGCGGACAGAACAGCATCGCATCCTTGTGTGACTGTATGCATGGATGAGTGAAAGAGAGTGTGACTGGCTTCTCTTCCTCCTTCATTCTTCCCTCTACCTGTGGGCAGAGGGCCATGGTCGTCACTACGCTGAACAGGAGGCCGATGCAGGTAAGCTACACAACCCATTCTATCCCTTTCAGTAGGGATAGAAGTGTTTATCCACCACTCCCCAACAAGGGGGGGAGTGGAAGCCAACAAGAGACAAACCCATAACTTTACTTTGGCTCTTGAAGTAGGACCTAGTTCTTGCTTTTGCAAATTATAAGAGGTACGCTTGCCTCCCTCTTTTAATTTGGTCCAGAAGTCTGACCTCTGATCCTGCAGTGCACACCCCAATCAGCTGGGGAGAGGCTAGGATCCCTCCCTCTGCTCTTACGACTAGGGAGGGAATCAAAGGTAGGACGAACACCAGTATGTTCATAAGACTCAGATTCCACCCACCAATAAGTGAGTCTTCCTATTGTAAAGGGCCAATGGTTTGTATACTGTATCAGAACAAATAACAATTTGTCGAAAATTGTATTTTTCCTAACTATACAAACCTGAGGTCCTTTACATATAATCCCACCTCATGCCACCCCTCACTCTGCGTTTCCTGGGCCTCAAGCAAAGTGACTTCTCGCCTCACAGTCGAGCGTACCGCTAACTGCTGAACAAGTAGTTAACTACCGAACCCCTTGTTCGAAAAGATTACGACCGGTTTAGCTGCCGCTAAGTACCTTCCTATTGTAAAGGACCTCAGGTTTGTAGTTAGGAAAATACAATTATTGACAAATTGTTTTGTTAATCACAATTTTCCCGGTGGGATCTTTAATTTGTTATTTTGAATCAATATGTATATACAGTAATACCCCGAACCTACACAAGGTTAGGTTCCAGACCCCGTCGTGCAAGGGGAAGTTTTGTGCAAGTTTGGCACGGTCTCTAAAATTGCTAATAAATGCTTACTTCTAGAGTTTGAATACTAAATATGACTAGGGTGACCATTTATTTGACTTGCGAAAGGGGGACAAAGATATATAGTAAGCCCATGCGCACTTGCACTTATATTGAGTCGCTATAAATTCAGAAGTAATACGTATGTATATTCAATTACAGGTGATGATAAATGAGAAAGTCTATCAATCAGTGTTTTTATTCAGACATTATCGCTGACATTTTAAGGTCTATCAATTAGTGTTTGTATTCAGACATTATTGCTGACATTTTAAACAGAAAATTATTCTTTAAGTTTTAAGGAAAATTACAGACATTATTTAAAAAGAAAAAAATTCTTACATCATTCTTTGGCGTATTTTTGGCTTGATTTGACATTTTACTAAATATATTCAATAACAGAAAATGATAAATTAGGTTTATCAATTACATTGTTTTTATTCAGACGTTATTTATTGCTGACATTTTAAACAAATATTAGTCTCTTATTTTTAAGGACAATTGTAGTAATTACATAAAAAAGAAAGGCTGAAAGGGGACATTAGGGCGTCCCCCCAAGACCGCCGTTTTTTGGGGGATAAAGAGTCAAAAAGAGGGGCTGTCCCCCTCAAAGGGGGACGTATGGTCACCCTAAATATGCCCTAACTATGCTCCCTTAGTAATAGGAGTATTAGGCTAACTTTTAAATGAAATTAGTTATGTACTGTAATTTGATTTGAAAGTTAGTTTAATACATTATCCTTAAAAAGGAAGTGACTGGTTGGTATATAAAAAGTTACAGTAACTACTAATGTACATATGTCCACTTTCGTACTTATACTAATGTTACCTCTAATTCATGGGATGCCATTTTCTTTGCGACACTAAGTAAACTTCACCAGTCAGTCATAACGAAGTCACACAATTCAAGAAAATAAAGAAGACATGTATGTACATAAGTAATATTTGCAAAGGGCGAAGGTAAAATTCAATCAATTTAAAATCATGAACGAGAGAGAAAAATATGTATGTCATTGAGGTAAAACTCTGAAGGGGTATCATCTTTAAAAAGTGCGAATGGGATCACATCTGAAGTACATTAACTGTATATGCCGTAACTACGTAACATATACTGCATGTGCTGTAATTACTTAACATAGTACATACAGATTGTACCAACACTTTTCTCCGAGGTTAAGAAAGTAATTTTCACAAAACGACAACTGACATGTCTTACTAGTTGATCATGGAGTACTTATATAGTGATTTACAAAGTGCCTTGGTATTATTTTCAAAAATATAAATAGCATTCACAAAATCCCCATACTGATTTTACACTTAAAAGCATGAAAACGTATACTAATTGTAGTATACTAGCCGTCTTACGCCGAATGGACGTATTAAACGTCGAGTCAAAATGTCTCCCGTATGCCGAATGGACGTATCATATGTCGACTCAAAAAAGTTTTTTTAAAAATTCGAGGAAAAATACTTATAGGCCTACCAGCCGAAAACTTTTGAATCACGCGCCTTGGGGGATGCTGGGAGTTCACGGATCAAGGCGTTGTTTTGTTTACAATCGCTATGCAGGCGCGCAAGCGCGAATTTCTTTCTTATCGCACTAAAAAGTTTCAGTGACAAATCTCAAAAATTATTTCGTCACTTTGACATAATTTTTGCACCATTTTAAATTATCCTTTACATGAAGTATTATATATGAAAATGTGTACAATTTCATGTAAAATACAACAAAAAAATACTCATGATTGTAGCTTTTATCAGTTGAAATATTTTCATATAAATAACGATAAGTGCAAAAATTTCAACCTTTGGTCAACTTTGACTCTACCGAAATGGTCGAGAAACACAATTGTAAGCTAAAACTCTTATATTATAGTAATATTCAATCATTTGCTTTCATTTTGCAATAAATTGGACGTCTCTAGCACAATATTTCGATTTGTGGTGAATTTATGAAAAAACTTTTTCCTTACGTTCGCGCGGTAACTCTTCCGATAAATTTTTTCGTGCGATTGTCCTAATGTTTGCACCATTTTAAATTTGCCGTTACATAAAGTTTTATATATGGAAATGTGCGCAATTTCATGCACAATACAAGTAATAACAACCCATGGTTGTAGCTTTTATCAGTTTTGAAATATTTTCATAAAGATAACGGTAAGTGCAAAAATTTCAACTTTCGGTCAACTTTGACTCTACCGAAATGGTCGAAAAACGCAATTGTAAGCTAAAGCTCTTATATTCTATTAATATTCAATCATTTACCTTCATTTTGCAACGACTTGGAAGTCTCTAGCACAATATTTCGATTTATGGTGAATTTATGAAAAAAAAAAAACAATTTTCCTTATGTCCGCGCGATAACTCTTCCGAAAAAATCAGAATTTTTTTTGTGCGATTGTCGAAATGTTTGCACCATTTAAAATTAGCTGTTACATAAAGTTTTATATATGAAAATGTGCGCAATTTCATGTAGAATACAAATAAAAAGGATTGAAGGTTGTAGCTTTTCTCTTTTTTTTGAAATATTTGCATATAAATCACGATAAATAGAAAAAAAACCACGTTCGGTCAAAATTGACTCTACCGAAATAGTTGAAAAACGCAATTGTAAGCTAAAACTCTTACGGCCTAGTAATATTCAGTCATTTATCTTCATTTTGAAACAAATTTGAAGTCTCTAGAACAATATTGTGATTTATGGTGAATTTTTGAAAAATATGTTTAACTTCCCTCCGCGCGCCGATTCGCGGCCGCAAGTCTCCGAAATGCGTACATCGCATTATCCTAATATTTGCTCCTTTTCATATTAGCCGTTTTATAGAGTTTCATATATCAAAATGTGGGCAAATTCATGAAGAATACAATAAAAAAATAATTAAAGGTTGTAGCGTTTCCCATCTCCGAAATATGTGCATATAAAAAATATATATATAAAAATTTCGACATTCGGTCAACTTTAACTCGTCCGAAATGGTTGAAATCTGCAATTCTAATCTAAAACTCTTACAGTACCGTAATATTCAATCATTTGTCTTCATTTTGAAACAAATTGGAAGTCTCTAGAACAATATTTAGATTTATGGTGAATTTTTGAAAATAACATTTTTTTACGTCTGCGCGTTACGAATTCGTACATCATTTTGTGATAATATTTTTCCGGTGTTGCTTTTATTGTTTTACAATGTATTATATATCAAAATTATTGCAATTTAGTGTACAATACAACGAAAAAAAGTAACTCGTTAGCTTTGACCGTTTTTTGCACAGCGTGATTTGAATATAATTATGTATGAATTTTTGTTTTCGCTACCATATATCGCATTATTTACATATGATAATGATATTATTTTTCATTTCTGATGGTTGCATACTAAACTTCAGGCAATGACAAAAAAATGAGCCAAAAATGAACTCTTAATCTTCAAAACTAAGCGCGGTGATTTTTTGAAAAAATTATTTTTTCCGCTTCTGCGCTCACTCCAAACCGGCCCCGGCATACGGGAGAGGTTTTGATTTTTAGGGCTTCGGCGTACGAGGCTAGTACGTACTTCAGATATTAAACAGTTTCTGAAGGGACATCATCTTTGAAAAGTGCAGTAACTTTGTGAGTGGTTATTGCATCTTATAAAAATACGCATATGCACAAACTGTAGGTGCTGTAATTACTTTTGTATCATATTTATGCATGTACCAAAATAAAAATAGCGTAATACATTGTTCCTACACGATATACTGTAAGCAGGTTAGGTATACTCAAACACGAGCAATATGCAATGGCTGTATATTCACGCAATCCAATACATGATGAGCAGCAGTGCACGTTACAATGTTGAGGCCACGCTTCAACGAGACTGCCCCAGACTCAATTTCTCCCGCCTTAAACACATTTTGGCGGGAATACATGTAACTTTCATATGCATCATAATTATGGAAACCTCCTACATCCCTTCTCTAAAATAAATGTATTACACTTTTCATGAAATTGAAGGTTTATCAAGTAATTATACAGAAGAGAAGTGTAAGGCATACTGACGAAAATGGTGTTATATGAAAGAGAAAAGAAATCATATAAGGGCCCTTTCACACTATGTCATACGTAAATGCACCTACATGTGACTAGCAGTCGACTATTATCTCTAATGTACCTTTTCCCACTATGTCTGTCTGGCATCGCATTACAGCCGACAGGCCCCACTGGCCATGTCCGGTGCTGCACCCAGACGCGATTGCAGTTGGCCATTGCCTTCAATATGTGTCTTCACACTATGCGATTTTTTCCTGCATATACGTGCGACAGCAGTAGACCTCCGCTGTTTCGGTTGATAGGGTGCATTTGGTATTGAAAACATTTGAGGGATATAAATAGTGTTATTCCCGTTGCTGAATAACCACTGGTTCCATGCAACGAAAAAACACCATACAATAATAATATTAACAATAGTTATTCGTAAATAAGAAAGAACTACAGGTATGGATAGCATAAGTATAAACTACTGAAAAATGATTTACTAAATGATTTGCTGTTTTTTTTTTCATTTAGGTTACATATACGTTTTGATACTGAAATTATTAGGAGGTTATCGGCAGATTATTGATATAAAAGAGGACTAAAAGCTTTTGATTTCGATATATATGATTTTTAAAGAAGGTTTTATAGTTAACACTTACGTTTTATTTACATTAATTAATGAAACAGAGAGAGAGATATGGATTTTTTTTTATATCAAAGTAAAAGGTTTTAGTTTTTTTATATAGATATATCATTTATACTTTTGATAGAGATGTTTCAGCTAACACAAGTGGTTTTCATTTCTCCTTTTTAATTTCTATATGGAAAATCAAATTTACAAGGAAAGGTCCATATTATTTCCTCTTGATGGCAATTGCCAGTTGTTGTGATGGCGAAATATCATCTCTGAATGTCGTATGTCTTTTAGCAGCTGTCATGTAGACGTGACAAGAGTTCCTCAAAAGTTGTTTTAGACATTCTAAAGTAATTGAAAAATTTATCATCTCTCTTCAGCTCCTCGAAAATTGTGGCAAATGCACCATACAAGTGCCTTTGTGTATTCAAAGGGTGTACCGAGTGAATTCTAGATTTTCTCTTCTTTTTTCTCAAATGTAAAAAATAAAGACAATAATTTTCTCTTCCTGTCCATCTAGTCACCACTACAGGCTGAGAGCAGACTGCAAGCCCTTGTCAAAAATTGGATCACTTTGTGCGGCAGTCGGACAAATGTACGAATTGCACAATTTTGTGTCGCATTTAGATCCGGCACTGCAATCGTATCTTGGTGCGACAAGAATCGCATAGTGTGAACGTGATTACGTGCTCATTGCAAAGTAGGATGACATTTAGTTGCATGAAATTGACAAGTTATTACAAAATGGTCACATATTCAGTGCAAAGAGAAAAATCAAATTGTGCATAACTAAAGAGAAATAAAATTGTACATAATTGAAAAATCACAAAATGTAGTTTTTATGCCAACTCGGAGGATTTATTTTCCTCGTCCCTCTTCTAGGTTGGCGGTCAGCACCCGAGTCACTGACGGGGGAAAGTGAACGAGTAGGTGGGGAATCCTGTACTCTTATTTCCCGAAGATGTTTTCTGTTTCTGGTTGATATTCTTCCACTACCATCTAGTTTTATGACATATTGGCGGTCTCCTTTCATTTCAATGACTTTGGCAATACGATCCCAGACCTTAGAGACAACATTTTGCACTGCTACTGTAGTACCCGGGGCGGAGTCTTTGCACTCGAATCATGACGGAACTTGACATTACTCAAGTGTCTACCCATCTTCTCCCCTCTGTCTATCATAATGTCTGCCCACTGCTCTGTTATCTTA
Organism: Macrobrachium nipponense; assembly: GCF_015104395.2. NCBI lineage: Eukaryota > Metazoa > Arthropoda > Malacostraca > Decapoda > Palaemonidae > Macrobrachium > Macrobrachium nipponense. Next base: position 94,298,213 of record NC_061108.1, read on the forward strand.
TGATAGCTTTTAATCATGGGGACTGAGTCTCTGAGTTGTCGTCCCATCGCTAAATCTGCCGGCGATTTATCGATGTCTCTTGGGGCGTATTTCTATATTGCAAAATGGCTCTTGCAAAATTATGTGTCGAGGCTTCCGTCGCTTCTTGTGTTATCTTGAATGGTTCTTTTTGCTGTACGTACTGCTGCCTCTGCCCTCCCGTTGGATTGGGGGTAATGGGCTGAGGATATTCTCATCCTAACCCCCGATTTCTGTAGGAAGCTAGCCATTTCAGTGCTTACCAAATTGGTGCCACCATCGAGGGAGATTTCTTCCGGGGCACCCCACTGCATGAAGTATCGTCGGAAGAGTGGGATCAACTTAGCAGAAGTAGCACCACTTGGGAAGAAGGCAATTTCCAGCAAACCAGTAAGCCTATCTGCATGTGCCAGATATTGTTTTCCACATATTTGAAACATATCTGTGACCGTCTGTTGAAAAGGATATTCAGGGGGTGGGGTAGGCAATAGCGGTTCCTTTTGTTGGGATGGCGCGATGACATCACATGTTCTGCACTGCATCCTCTTGAGTTTCAGTTGACCCTCCATCCCAGGCCAATGCACAGCCTGTCGTGCCCTACGAATCATTGAATCAGAACTTTGGTGGCCTGAGTGTAGGTTAGAGACAACTCGGTCTCGTAGTGACACAGGTATTACTAGACTTATGTGCCCTTCATCATATGAATACACCACCAGTTCGTCCACGATGCCAAGTCGGTCCCGTACGTTAAAATACGGCTTTATGCTGGAGTCGACTAAATTTCTTGATACCAGGCAAGAACTTACGGTTACCATACTCTTTAGCAGCTGATATTCCACATCGCTTTCAGCAGCTTTTTTTAACAGAATTCCAGTCAAGGGTTATGACGTCATCACTCAGCGACGTGATCAATGCTGCAACGCACGAACTCTCAACCTCCTCCCACATCTCACTGTCACTCGCATTTATTGGGCTTCTGATTACTGGGTATCTTGAAAGAGTATCGGCTGATGAGTTTTTCTTCCCAGGAATGTATTTCACTGTGAAACTGTATTGTAATGTTTTTTCCTTTAATCGAAGCAAACGAGGATTTGCAATGTCTTTCAATTCTCTATCACCAAACACTGACCAGCGGACGGTGGTCAGTAACAAGGATAATATTGGGACATCTCAGTAGGAATAATGTAGCTTTCTGAAAGCACCATACCACGACAGCAGCCTCTCCTTCAACGACTGCATAATTGACTTCTGCCGAGGTTAAATGTCTACTTCCACAGAGGGCAAGCTTCCATCCCCCTTTGCAGCAAAATGGGAATTCATCCTCTTCGCAACTGCAATGTTGTTAACACCAGAAATCCCATCCCATCACCCGACCAGTCAGTGATTACTGCAGATTGCCTAGATTTATCGTAATAGGTCAATCCATCCCCAATCAAATTGCATAAGATTTCTTTAGTCTTTTCGAATGCATCCTGTAACATTTCATCCCAGTATACCTTTCGACTGGTAGACTTTTTTAGGAGGTCTCGTAAGGGTTCTATTAGTTGAGAGGTAGCAACAAATGGTGCCAATTGGTTTACGAGGCCAAACCAAAACCTTATGTCAGTGATGGTTGGTTGATTTGGCATTGGGAAGCTCTTGATTGCAGACAACTTTTCCTCACCTGGCTTGAAATTGTCCCAACCTAAGTCATAGCCTACAAAGTCTACCTCACGTTGGCAAAATTAAAATTTATCAGGATTGAGGGTAACTCCGTTCTCTTCACATACTTGTAAAAAACTTATTGTGTGATAAAACGCTCCTTCCACAGCATCATCATATAAGAGAACATCATCGACACATTTAGATTTTCTCGGAATGTCCGCTATTACATCATCAAAGCACTTTGAGTATGCATCTGAGGCAGAGACATGTCCCATTGGTGTGATGGTAATTGCTTCCTAGCAAAGAAAGATAAAGGAAGGAAGAACGCATTTTCGAGAAGTTCGGCAGCAAGGAGGCGTTAGCACATTGTGTTGAAGGTGCCTGTTATCATGATGGTTCTAGAATCGGCAGGAGTGTTGTGGAACTCGTTGGGACGTGAGAAACGCCACGATTTCTGATGCAATACCTCGTCTAGATTCATCTAAGAAGTTCTAGAAATCCCTGGAGTCTGTGACGCTCGCCGGATCGTAAGAGAGAGAGATCGTAAAAGAGAGACTCCAGTTAGTCACAGAGAGATATCAGATTATCAGTGAGAGATCAGCAGCAGCAGAGATTATCTGTGAGAGATAAGAGAGAAAGGGACCGACGAAGGATCAGAAGAGTTGTTCGAGAGTTGGTTGGATATTGGTCTAGTCGTCTTCAGGAGTGGACTACCGTGTTATCGCGACGTCGAGCAGACTTCAGAGAAGGAAAGGTCCTGCTACAGGTTTTGGGGAGTTCCTGCCTTACAAGTAGACTATTTTCTGCAATACGGAGTCAAGAGGACGTCTGCAATCACCGTTTTCCTTTTGAGAAGCCATCCCTTTGAATTGCCAAATTGACTAGCAAGTATTTGAATTGCCTCACTGTTCCGGAACCCAGCACATACAGTGTAAGATTCTATCTTTTTATGTAAATAGGAGATACCATTCTGCATTTATCTATGTTAGTAAGCTTGTAAATAAACCTTTGTTGTGTTAGTGTTTCTTTCTATATTCGTATCCCCAGTTTCAACTGTTGGTGTTGAAATATTTTTTTTTATTATTTCATATCGAACCTGAAGCGGACCTCCCTCAGAGGCCGTAACATTGTGTCGACCTTGGCCAGGATATTTCAGATCCGTAACAATTGGGGTCCTACAATACTGGTACCTACCCCATGGGGATATGAAGGTAGTCAGGTGCCGACTTTCCTCATCTAATTCCACTTGATGGAAACCAGAATAGGCATCTATTACAGTTTTGTATGAACGCACAGGTACACTGGATGCCATGTCGAACGGGGCAAAAGTGTGATGAGTTTCTCTTTTGCAATAGTTGTTTAGCTTTTGGTAATCCACTGTTCTTCTTGGGTTTCCATCCCTTTTAGCTACTACTACCATTCGCGCACACCAATCGGTTGCAGTTCCTGTAGGAACGGGGCGGATTATTCCCAGTTTTACATCGTCGTCCAGCTGTTTTTTTACCTCTTGCTCCCAATGTTTGGGAATTGGAATTGGCGTATGGCATGCATTTGGGACTACATCAGGGAGAAGGTGGATATGGTGTGGCTTTCCCTTCATTAACGGTAATGGATTCCGTTTAATATTGAATACTGTACCAGAGAAACGCTCCAAAATCCACCTTTTGAGCTTAGGTACATTGGCCTCCTGAGGGGAGAATGGGAACTCTATGACATCATGGGTGTTGCTCCCATCAATTGGTGATGTCATTGGCATCCACACTATTGGGCTGTTCCCTACCAATATTATTTACTGACATTCCGTCTACCTTAACATGATGGGGAAAGTTTGCATCCACTAATCCTAAACACTTACATACATCTATAGATAGGTATAGCCTAGAGGCACCGCACACACTACTAACACCTCTGTTTAGAGCATTATTTCTACTCAATGTTATTGTACAACACACACTACCCAGTACTCTCATGGGTTTTTCGGCGGCATGATTAACCTTGGCGTTCAAACGACGCAACCGTTTCACATTCAGTCCTAATTGATGCAAAACCTTTTCTCCCATAATACAAACTTCAGGCCCAGTACCGGCAATAGCACTGATAAATGCTTCATACATTGGTACATCACGTCTCATTTTATGTTCAACTTTTACGCGCACATGCGGTAACTTTCCCGCCAATGCTGTCACCTGCTGGACCCCACAGTGCTGCACTAATGTGCATGCCATCACCGACATGGTGTTGTCATCATGGTCAACTTCAATGCATGCTGCCATGTTATTCGCACATTTTTTTTCTGCAATATCTAGCTAAATGACCCTTTGCACCACAGTTGTGGCAACACACTTCACTTGCATGGCAGCTAGATTTATTTTTCTCATGAATGCGCCCACAATTATCACATCTCTTACTTGCCATAAGTAACTTACTATCCTTTTGTCGACGAAGGTTTGATTTTACTGCTGCAACATCACTTTGTTCTGTTTCATCATTATTATAGGGCAGCAATTCTTTCCCCACCATGGCAGTAATGAGTCTCTGGTTAATTTTGCTGGCTCCACTATCCCTTTCAGCTGCCTCATATATTTCACACTTCTGTAGTATTTTGGCGACACTGCTATATTATTCGTAGTCTTGGAGTATTTCTTGTTTCAATCCACAGTTATTTAAACCACTGGCTAATCTGTGAGTCAGCATATAGTCACTCATGTCATTTTGGCACCGAGGGCAGCGGAAAGCACAATCTAAAGCCAATTCCTGAGACCGATGTACATATGTCTTCGCGGGTTCCATAGGCCCTTCTGTGCACTAAAAAATTTATCCCACAGAATTGCACGGTTCACAGACTTTTGAGTTACTTCTTGGACGGCATCGAATGCCTGATGTAGAGAAAGGGCTTTCCATTCATCGGACGTGTAACAGGCGTCCAACACCCTTTGTAACTGATCATCACAGTTCAAACGAATGCTTAGCACAGCATCTTCAGTAGAAACCCTGCCAATTTGGAACCAATCTGTCATAGACCTACGCCACTTTCTAAATGCTCCTTGTGACATTTCGTACGAACATTTGTCGGGCATAATTGCTCTCATACCTGAGGGGGCACCACTGCTCTGTCGCTGCTGCAAGAAAAGGTTTTGCCATGGCACTCAGAAGGTCCTCATTCCCACCATTGGTGCGGCTACGTGCAGCCCGTCGAAGGGCCCCTCTTCTTGGTGTTGTTGAATATCTTGCACCCGACATCTTGAAGGCTTCCCAGGTCCTTATATCACTGCGCCATGTAAGCAGATTAGGTATACTCAAACATGAGCAATATGCAATAGCTGTATATTCACGCAATCCAATACATGATGAGCATCAGTGCACGTGACAATGTTGAGGCCACGCTTACTCCAGCGAGACTGCCCCAGATTCAATTTCGCCTGCCTTAAACACATTTTAGCAGGAATACAAATAACTTTCATATGCATCATATGGAAACATCCTACATATACAAACCATCGGTCCTTTACATAAGGAATTACTTTCAGCGTAGGCTGGAATTCCGGCTGTTAAATTCTTGAACAAATTGGTTAGGCAGTAACTACTGTCTGGTAGGCCCTGTCTGGACTCCGGATGTAAAGTTGTAAACACCCCACTTTGCTTTTGGCCATCTTCCGATGAAGACATATGTTTGTGAGTTCTGGCTGATTAACCGTTAATCACAATTTTCCCGGTGGGATCTTAGATTTAGTATATTGAATAAATATGTATATACTGTGTTTGATATTAATAATTACATGTAATTGCCTTTAATAAATAATATGCAAACCCACTTGTGATAGCCTTGATAGCTGCCTTTCTACTTTGTGTTAAGGGTCGGCGGCAAGGGTGTGCCAACATCTTTATTAGTACATATTTTCGCCCTTTAGCGTTAGGGCGAGACATGTATTCAACCGAAATTTACCCTTACGCTTTGGAAATTACCCGGGGGAACTTCGGAGGTTTGTTCTTTGTTTGGAGGTTTGCTCTTTGTTTCTTCTGGTAATTCCTCTTCTCCTTTGTCCTTTTGCTAGCTCTCGGATGAAGATAGAAGAGGGGGCACATGGTGTTGGTGTTTGAGGGATCTCCTCTCATTTCAGAGGGCAGTGCCCTTCGATGTGAGAGGAGTATTTTCATTACTTTAATTCATATTTACTTTCTTTTACAGGCTAACAGTGGTGATAGTTGATTACAGCAGTAGGTAGTTGGATATCTCTTTGTGTTGGTTATCCTCACCTTGGAATTGCACCTGTTACTCGTGGCGTGCTGTCATATTGGTTCTCGAGTGTGTACTGTTCCCCTGCTGGAAGTCATATTCATTTACCGCTGCTATCCTGGAGTTCTGTCACTGGACAAAGCCTTTGCTGCTGCTCTGTGATTATTAACTATTTCTGCTGGTAAATGTACCTCATCCTGTAGAAGTCTTGTAGAATTTGGAGAAGTCAAAGAGGAAGAGGCTCGTCAAGTGTCGTCAGCTTCCTCTTCGGAATCATCATATTTTTAATCAGCTTCCACCCCTTCGACTTCTAAGACTCCCTGCCGAAGAAGATAGTCTCCCCACCTAAGAAGTCTCGTCACGGGACTTCTAAGGGGCTGCCTCCTTGAACTGAGGAGGCAGTTGGGTCTTCTGCTGGCTCTCCCGTTCCTTCAGGAACAGGAACCGTCACGCTGTCCCTAGGGCCTAGTGTGTTGGGAGCTGTAGAAGTACAAACTTCGGTTTGCACTTCTGCTGCTAGTCTTAGAGCTTCTGTCTCTAAGACTAGTTCTATGTCGGGCACTCATTCGCAAGTTCCTCGAGTGTACATAAATCTTCGGATTAGCGTGCATCCAGAGTTGGTGATGCTGAGTCTGCTCACTGTCACGACTTAGGCACAGAGTGGAAGAAAGGATCGAGCTGCTCAGGTGACTCACACCTTGCCGATGATTGCTCCTGCGGTGTTGCTCAGTTCCCAGGGTTGATGTGACGGTCCTGCAGGACCATGCATGCAGAGACCGGTAGGGGCTCCCCCATTCGGTCCTCTTGAGAGGTCTCGGCCTTGATGAGGACTTGGACACGTTGGAGGATGGTACTGGCTCTCTCCAGTCAGGTGCACACTCAGCCCCACCCAGACAACAGTCACGTTCGCATGACTGACTGGTCTCGGTGGCGGCGAATGTTTCGCCAGCCGTGAGAGTTTCGCAACCCTCCTCAGGAAAGCATTTTCTCCAGACGATAATGCTTTCCTAAGCTCGCATCACGGCCATCACTGCAGGTTGATGGCTGCCTGTGACTCGCTTCTCCTGCTAGTTCCGCTAGCAAGGCGAGCGAGAGCGTCCAGTCTTCCTTTCCTTACCTATTCCCTTTACTTCCTATGGCTACAATGGGTGGGGCGAGGTGAATAGGAGGGAACCAGCAGAGTGCTCTCCATAGGATTCAGTGTCGGGGGACACATTCCTAGAGGGATCTTAGGGTCCTACTGGACATAAGTCCACGTCGTTGAGGAAGGATCTTATGTCAAAACTGGAGACTGTCTCCATGGCTTTTTCTGTCCTTTGGACAGATTTCAATTCTCAGTCTCCTATGGGTTCTTGCATTTTGGGAGCCTCGAGTGTATATTCTGTTGAATTGTACTCTCATTCCAGTCTTAAATGCTCATATTTAGGACTGGTTTTTATGCCTGTTCCTCCTCGATTTGTATGGGAGTTGAGGGAGGGCCCCACCCCGATGACTGTTTGAGGAAATTCGGGGGTCTCGCCGAGCGCTTAAATTCTTTGGAATTTCTAGCGCTCCCTAAGTGTTTTGATTTTTTGTGATCTGCAAACACTCGGGCGAGATGAGAATTCCTGATAATTGTTACTACAATACCCGGGAATCTCTGAATGCTCAAATTCCTTGGAATTTCTGGCATTCTCAGAGTGTTAGGGTTTTCTATAATTTCTAAACACTCGGGCAAGACAGACATCCATGATAATTGTTATTACGAAAATTAGGAGTCTTGCTAAGCCATTTCTAGAGTTCACAGAGTGATCTGGTTTTCTGAGATTTCCAAACACTGGCAATGGGCATTCCCCGATGAGTATTACAATAATCAGAAGTCTCGCCAAGTGCCTGGAATTCTTGGTTTTGTTGGCCCTCACCGAGTGCTCGGCTTCATCATATTGCTGAATACCAGGGCGAGACAAGGATTTGCCTGATTATTGTCTTACAAGAGTCGGGTTTTGCTCGCCAAGTGTGGGAATTCTTACGAATTCTAACATTCGCCGAGCACCTACTATTATGAGTGCTTGGATGGTGAGACGAGCCTTTACCAGTACAGATGAGTTCGCTCCTCAGTCTGGTTTGGAGTTATGCAGAGCTTAGAACTGCATGCAACACCTTCTAGGTGAATGGTCAGGTCAGACACAGAATCCCTCTTGCACCTTGGTGGCGTGGTTGGTATGGTGTTGGTGTCCCACCTCGGTGGTCGCGGGTTCGATTCTCGGCCATTCCATTGAGGAGCGAGAGATGTGTATTTCTGGTGATAGATGTTCGCTCTCGACGTGGTTCGGAAGTCACGTAAAGCCGTTGGTCCCGTTGCTGAATAACCACTGGTTCCATGCAATGTAAAAACAGCATACAAACAAACAAACAAACAGAATCCCTGTTTATTCTTCTTCTTGGAGCTTCAGCCTCGAAGGGGAACATTTAATTGGAAAGAAGTGATAGTTCTTCTTTGACGATTACCACTCATAATTATGTAGTGGCAATCTGTTCAGCTCACTTGGCTCATCTAGTGCTGACCAGACAGCTCTGCTGATCAGAGTGCTTGGCTCTAAGGAATGAATTCTGTTCTTGATTGGTGCAGTTCCTTGCCATGACATAGCACCCTCCCTTCCCTTGTTGCAGCAAGTTTTCACAGGGTCATCGTCTTTCGTCTTCGTCATCCGATGCCTCCTAACCCGCCTCTTGAAAGGGTTCCATGTCCTAAGAAGAGGAAGGTATTCTCTGTCCCTTAAGAAGTCTCGCTTTGAGACTTTTAAGGGTCTGCGTCCTTTCCCTGGGGAGGAAGCAATTGGCTGTCTCTTCAGCTCACCTGCTCCTTCCGGAGTGGGAACCTGGATGCTATTCCCAAAATATAGTGTCTCGGGAGCCCCAGGAGTTTGAACCCATGTTTGTTCTCCTGCCACTGGTTCCAAGGGCCCTGCTCATGGAACCGGGACTGCGTTGGGTATGCTCGTGTACAGGTCTCTCAGTGTACAACCCCCAAGGGGGTTTGTACAACCACAGTCAGCGATAGGTAGTCTTCTCTCCATCACGATAGTGGCGCAGAATGAGAGAAGGGACTGAGCAGTGTTGGTGTGTTGGACTCGCCTGCAAAAGCCAGGAATGGCTATTCTTCCGGTGCCAAGATTGATGTCGCTGTCCCTCGGGACAAGGCATGTGAGGGAGATAGGAGGTCCTCCATGTAGTCCTCTTTGTGAGGTTCGATCACGGAGAAGATAGATGCATAGCAAGACGTGACAAGTTCTTGCCAGCTTTTAATGCGTTTAACTCCGGTGTACTTTAGCTTGTGTTCGTGCGAACGAAACGATTGTAGGAAATGAATGTTTCGTTTAACAGAATGAGAACACTGCAAGTTCAGAGAAGAGTGGCAAGAACAGTCAATCCATCTCTTTTTACCCTCTACTCCCTGGTTATACTGGAATGAACAAGGAAATAAGAGGAATTTAATGGAGTATGCTCCTCAGAGTTCGAACTTGAGAGACTATGTTTTTGGTTCAATCTTAGGATCTTACCAAACATGCGTCAGTCTGTTCAGGATGGATAGCGCTGAGAGGTTTGAACTCCTCTCCAGTGCTACTGTTTCGGTAACAACCAGTTCGGCTTGAACTAGTCGAGGAGGAAGAGAGCTCGTTAAGTGTTGTCATCTTCCTCCTTGGAATCATCATGTTTTTCTTCAGCCTCCACCCCTTCGACTTCTTAGGCTCCCTGCCGAAGGAGAAGGTAGTCTTCACCTTCGTCTCAGGACTTCTAAGGGTCTGCCTCCTTGAACTGAGGAGGCAGTTGGGTCCTCTGCTGGCTTTCCCATTCCTTCGGGAACAGGAACTGTCACACTGTCCCTAGGGCCTAGCATGTTGGAAGCCGTAGAAGTGCAAACTTTGGTTCACACTTCTGCTGCTAGTCCTAGAGGTTTTTCCCGTAAGACTAGTTCTGTGTCGGGCTCTCATTCGTGAGTTTCCCCGAGTGCATGTAAATCTATGGATTCCCGTGCATCCAGAGTCAGTGACGCTAAGTCTGCTCACTGTCACGACTTGGACACAGGGTGGAAGAAAGGAGTGAGTTGCTCAGGTGACTAACGCCTTGCCGGTGATCGCTCTCACTGTGATTGCTAGGTTCCCAGGGTTGACGTGACAGTCCTGCAGGACCGTGCACACAATGAGACTGGTATGGGGTCCCCCTTTCTGTCCTTGAGAGGTTTCGGCTTTTGACGATGACTTGAACATGTCAGAGGTGCACGCTCAACCCCACCCAGATGATGGTCACATTCACGTGACCGACCAGTCTCTGTGGCGGCGAATATTTCGCCCGCAGTACGAGAGTTTCGTAATCCTTCTCAGGAAAGCGTTTCTCCAGATGATGATGCTTCCCTAGACTCGCTTCGCGGCCATCATGGCAGGTTGGTGGCTGCCTGTGACTCGCTTCTCCTGTTAATTCTGCTAGCAGAGCGAGCGAGAGCTTCTAGTCTTCGTGCAGAGGGCTCTCCATGGGATTCAAACGTCGGGGACTACATTTCCGGAGGGATCTTAGGGTCCTACCGGACGTACGTCCATGTCATTGGGAAGGATCTTATGTCAAAACTGGAGACTATGTCTCCCTGGCTTTTTCTGTCCTTTGGACAGATTTTAATTTGCAGTCCCCTATGGGTTCTTGCGTTTTGGTAGCCTCGAGTGTATATGCTGCTGAATTGTGCTCGCATTCCAGTCTTAAATGCTCACATTTAGGATTGGCTTTTATGCCCGTCCCTCCTTGATTTCTACGGGAATCGAGGAGGGGGCCCCACCCCGATGATTGTTCAAGGGTCTCTCTGAGCGCTTAAATTCTTTGGAATTTCTAGCACTCTCTGAGTGTTTTGGTCTTCTACGATCTGCAAACGCTTGGGCGAGATGAGAATTCCTGATAATTGTTACTACAATACCTGGGAATCTCGCAGAATGCTTGAATTCCTTGGAATTTCTGGCATTCTCAGAGTGTTATAGTTTTCTATAATTTCCAAACACTCGGGCGAGACAGACATCCCCATTAACTGTTATTATGAAAATTAGGAGTCTCGCTAAGCCATTAAATTCCTTGGAATTATCTGGCATTCCCAGAGTGATTTGGTTTTCTGAGATTTCCAAACACTCGGTCAACGGGCATTCCTGATAAGTATTACAATAATAAGGAGTCTCATCGAGCGCCTGGTTTTGAGATAACTAGTGGTATTGTTGTTGTGACATTAAAAGACTTGACTGCTACTACCCAAGCTGTATTCAACTTAAACTTCAGTAGATTATTCTCTGAAACAACCATGAATATAATTAGCAATTACCCCATAATAAATGTAATACAAACTATATAAGATCCCCAAAGTAAATCTAATTAAACCAAATAGATACAAAAGGAATAAACAAGAAGAAATACAAAAGAGAAGGGAATTACTTGGTATGTTGCTCCGACTGTCCCTCCATCAGGTAAGTAAACAAAGTATGAAAAGATCACCAGACAAACAGTTCAGTGCGACGTATGAAAGAGCAAAAGGACAAAACAATTTTATAGCATTCTTCCTCTCTAGATATAATATTGGTTACATCACTTCATAAGTAATCAATCCCATCCATATTGGTTCAAAGCCCTTGACGCCTTGGTTGATCTCCGTACTGGAGGTGATGCAGCCTCTGATCCAATCTCAGCTTCTGGGTGAAGTTCCATATCCTCTGGAAACTCTTGGTGGGTTGTTGTGGGTGACACTGGAGAGAGATTGTACGGCCTCTGGTGACAAAGGAACAGAAGGTAGTTCTTGATTTTCAGCAACAGAATAGTCCCTAGGGCATGGGGCCAAGTCACGTATGGAAACCATTGACCCTCGTCCACTGGGATGTCTAATGTTAGCATATGTTGGGTTAGCATCTAACAGTTCAACTTCATCCACCAGGGGTTCATTTTTGCTTGCTCTGACAAACCTCCTCAATAATACCGGTCCTGACGACATAGCCATGAAGGCAGAGAGCTCCCAGAGGATGAGCGGCGTGTAAATCCAAAAAAGCGTTCATGTGTGTGACATTAGTTGCTGTCGACAGAAGGGATCTAAGTGAATGTATCACATCAGGGAGTACTAATTCCCAGAGCTGATCGTGAAGATTTTGGGACCTGAGTGCCAGCTGGATTGCCTTCCATACAGTACCGTTGAGCTGCTCCACTTGCCCATTACCGATTTGGTGAAAAGGGGGAGTTCGACTTGTTGCAACTCCCCTTTGTGCGAGATAGGTTTTGAGCTCCCTGGACATGAATGAGGCTCCTTGATCCAAAAGTATATACTGAGGCATCCCACACAGGCTGAATATTTGTTTTAAGCACTTAATGACTAGTTGTGTTCATGTTGGGACATAGAAAAGTGAAAGAAAAACGAGAATATTCATCAACCACAATAAGTAGATAGGGGTTGCGTGAGGCCGTCGGAACTGGTCCCCTAAAGTCTATGCTTAATCTCTCCACTGGTTATGTTGTCTTGATGAGTGTTCCTTCTTGGAGTGTGGAGAACCTTGGTTTCAACTCAGCACATATCCTGCAGGAAGCACAAACCTTCTTAACATCCTCAGTGGAAAAGGGAAGATTTTTTGATCTCACAAATTGCAATAAGCGAGTCACTCCTGGATGGCACAGATTCCCATGTAGTTCAGTGAGGGTAGATGACATGGAAACCATAGAACTGCAAAAAGCTCGGGTAAAGGCATCAAGAACCACATTCTCTTTACCAGGGTGATAATATACTGTATAACTGAAGGCTGCGAGTTCCATCCGCCATTCCTGGATCTAATTATTCTTAACTTTAGTGTGTTCCCTCTTATCGAACATGAAGGCCACCAAACGTTGGTCTGTAATGAGATCAAAGTGCTGTCGAGCAAGGAAATGACTCCACTTACGTACAGCTTCCACAATAGCCATGGCCTCCTTTTCTACGATGTGATAGTGAACTTCACTTCCTTGTAAAGTCCTAGACATGAAGGCCACAGGCCTGCCACTCTGGTTGAGTACTGCTGAGACTGCTACTTCCGAGGCATCACATTCAACCTCAAAAGGCAAATTTTCATCTGCAGTGTAGTGTTGCTCCTTCAAGTTCCTGTTTGAGTAGTTTTAAAACCTGTAAAACATCTAAAGGAAATTTCTTTACTTTTGCCAGTGGCTGAATCTTAGCAGAAAAATTCTGTATCCATTTAGCACAATAAGCAAACATACCCATTGCCTTCTTTAAAGATCCTTGACTAGTGGGAGGTGGTAGTTCTTGTAGAGGCTGGAGTCTTTCCATGTCAGGCTTTATAACACCATTCCCCACACAGTAGCCAAGAATGTTAATGGTACACACAGATTTAATAGCTTTAGTAGCATTGAGAGTTCGGTTTCTCTTGTTGATGACCTCAAGAAAGCGCTGCACATTCTGATCATGTTGTTCTTGAGTGTGTCCAGCAATAGTGATATTGTTCAAATATGGGAAAGCACCTTGTAAGGTTTCTTCTTTCACCAATTATCCATAGTTCGTTGAGGGACTGCTACTCCGTTGGTAACTCCAAAAGATACTCTATAGAACTGGTACTGGTGTCTGTTGGCTTCAAAAGCTGTATACTTCTTGTCTGATTCCTTTAGTGGGACTTGGTGGTAAGTGCTTTTCAAGTCAAAAGTCGAAAATACACTATATGTTCAGAGTTCATTAACCATGGTGTCAATCCTTGGTAATGAATAAGCATCCAGTTCTGTATACAGATATATAGTTTGCGAATAATCGACACATCCTTTTCTTATGCTGATTTAAGGGATCCTTAATCACCACAACTTGAGCTCTCCACGGTGATATGCTATCCTCAATAACACCCTCAGCCAAGAGACGACTAGACTCTGCTTCAATGAATTCTTTGTCATCTTTAAAGTAGTGTCTTGATTTGGTGACAATAGGCTTACAATTAGGTGACAAATGCTGACAGATAGAAGGCTCATCCACAGCAGCAGCTGCCAACGAACAGTAGGAGTTAGCACCAGATAAGTTGAGATCAGGTTTCGGTCCACCATAGTCAATAGTCACTTTCTGATGCTGTTCTTGGAAGTCCTGACCAAGTAATACTCCTGAACATAAATCCTTCATTACTGCTAGATGTGTGGATGGATAAGTTTCTCCATTACGATGAAGAGTCAAGTCCACGTTGACATAACCTGGAGAGTTTGTATGCAAAGATCTCTGTGCTAAAGCGACGTCTTTATTGGTGGGATGTATTGGTAGCTTCAATTCCCATGCTATATCTTCATCTATATAACTGTCATCACTGCACGAATCGACAAGGGTTGTCAACTTCCGTCCATTGATTGTTGTTGAGGTAGCTGCCAGATAGAGGCTCTGAGGAAAGGTGGTACCAGTGTTAGCCACAAGAACAGATGACTAAGTATCAAATACTATAGCTGTTGTAGATTTACCTCCATATGCAGATTGTTTAGACAGGCACACTTTTGCAAAGTGCCCCTTCTTGCCACATTTATTGCAAATGGAATCCCGAGCTGGACAGTATGCATGAATATGATAGGGACCTCCACGCAAAAAGCACTTTCTCTTCATGGACAGAGTAGCCGCTAATACTTGATTTCCAGCAGTTACCTCACAGCTCTCAGACGTTGGTCCACTCTTCACATGATCATCTGCAATAAGAACATGATCAGGGGTAACCACAGCTGCAGTATGCCCAACTTGAGGAAGCATGTGACTGTAAGAACAAGCCTTACGTTGGGCAAGGTCTAAAGAGTAAGCCTGGTCGTAAGCTGCCTGTAAGTCTAGAGTCTTATTTTCAAGAAGATGCTGCTGAATCATAGGTGAGGCCAGGCCATTTATAAAAGCATCCCTGATCAGCTCCTCTCTGTACTGTTCGGCACTAACTGCCTTTAAATTACAGCCCTCGCCTAATTTATGCAATTCTCTCAAAAACTCATCCAAAGTTTCCCCTGCCTTTTGTTGGCGAGTAGCAAGTAAATGCCTGGTGAATATTTCATTAGGTGCCTTAACATATAACTTTTCCAATGTGGAAATGGCAGTATCATAATTCACACACTCCTCAATGTATTCATACACGTTATGACTGACATAGTTCACGAATGTCCTCAGTTTATTTGGTGCCCTTTCACATCATTCTTAAATAAAGTTGGAAAACGTCTTGTGCCAATGCCGCCATTCCTTTGCTGCAGAAGGGGAGCTGGGGTCCAGATCCAGACGGGCAGGCTTCAATAGTTTCTCTGTAGTTTAAGTGAAATAAATTGTTGCGACATTAAAAGACTTGACTGCTGCTACCGAAGCTTTATTCAACTTAAGATTCAGTAGATTATTCCCTGAAACAACCATGAATATAACTAGCAATGACCCAATAATAAAATTATGTAATACAAACTATACAAGATCCCCAAAGTAAATCTAATTAAACCAAATAGATACAAAAGGAAATACAAAAGAGAAGGGAATTACTTGGTACATTGCTCCGGCTGTCCCTCCATCAGGTAAGTAAACAAAGAATGAAAAGATCAACTGACAAACAGTCCAGCGCGATATGAAAGAGCAAAAGGACAAAACAATTTTATAACAATTGTTTCCCAAAAACACCACAGCATTTGCATTATCACTGAACATGAGGGTTTTTATCCCTTCCATTTCGGTTAAAATGCAGATGCTAGAGTGTATTTTTTTTTAGCGCTTGATGGTTCTAGCTGAACGCATTCAATCATGGAATGCACTACCAGGTAACTCAGTATAAGGAGTTGAGCAAGTGGTATATGGCTCTGCCTCGGTACTGCCCACTCTCCGAGATTCTTTTCGGTTTGGTATTGTTTCTCCCCTGTCAAGGATTAACTACCAATTCGAATCTCTCTTCCCGGCAATCTGGTTGGCTCAGAATTATGCCCATCTCTCCTGCACCACATTTACCTTTGTGAGAATTTTCAGACAGAGATATATCTCATTAGACTGGTCAGCATCTTTCTGTTTACCCCAGGTATAACAGAAGTCTGTAGCCTAGTCTTCTGTTCCATTGCACCTGCCCCATCGACTGCTGCGATGACACAATGATTTTCTTCAGACAATTTGAGTTTTGTCTTTTATTATACATTTCCTAATTCGTAAGGTGTTCAATTATTCTTTGTTCACTCTGAATTGTAAATGAATAACAGAAGACTTAGCCTGTGTTCCCTGCCCTACTAGCTCTGCTTCCAAAGTAAATAGAAACTAGTCCTTTGTGATATCCTGTTCTGTGGACTTGTAATGGTTGATCCAGATCAGTCGTTACTTTGTCCTATTGCTGTGTTGCTGTACCTATAAAGGATCAACACCCTTCATTGAGTGTTGATGCCTTTATCCACTGCAGACTACCAATGGAGAAGTGTCCAATGGCACATCTTTCTCTGAATCTTACGAGATCATGAGAAGAATATATCAGACCTGAAGATAGATTGTGACCATTTTTAAATTTTTCTTCTTTCGGGTCTGCCCACAGATCCATGGAACCTCTTTTCCTTGGACTGGTGGTGGATGCTCACACGTGTTTGCTTACGCAGCTCCTTCAAGGGGACAAGTTGCATCTCGCCAATGGTGTGCAGTTCTAGAAGTAAGAAGGATGCGAGAGTGACTGACCTCTCCACCTTCCCCCTCTTGTCCCTTCTACTCCTCTTCCTTCAGGTTGTGGATAGGACTCGAACTTACACTGGCTGATCGGGTAATTGATGCGGTAAACTTACACATCGAGGTTCCTTTCTATTTTTCTCATCAGAATCATAGCAGTCCTGTTCCTTTCTCTAGCAAGGGGAGGAAGGAGACTGGCAATAATACAACCCCTTCCCAAAACTTTTCATTAATGCCTCTGACCCTAAATATTCTTCCCAGCCCATTTTCGGATGAGTTACGATTCCTCACTCATTTCGAAAAGGCCCAGAAGTCTGAGTCTTGATCATGCAGCTCCTATACTCCGGTCAAGTTGTCAGAGGCAGGGCACTCCTTGCTCTGGTGCTGTGCTTATCCCTTCTCAGTTTCTTAAGAAGCCAAGAGGAGATCACTCCTGATGATTGTTCTTACAAGATTTGGAAGTCTCTCTGGGCCCTTGAATTGCTTAGAATTTCTGGCGCTCACCGAATGCTCCAATTTTTGGAATTGTGAGCACTCAGGCGAGAGACCACACTCATGACGATTGTTCTTATGACTTTTGGAATTCTCACCGAGCTCTTGAATTCCTTGGAGCTTCTGGCACTTTCTGAGTACTCGGAAGGTTGATATAGACAACTCTCAATGATCATTTATATGAGATTCGGGAGTCTCGTCAAGAAATCGAATTCCTTGAAAGTTGAGAGCTCGCCGAGCACTCAGATTTTTTAAGGATCACGAATGCTTGGCTGGTGTTATATCAACTGGCCAGGATTTTGCAAAATCTTTGGTTTCTCAACCAGTACGGGGGAGTTTGTTCTATAGTCTGGTTCAGGTGTTTTGACACTGCCTGCCAGCACTTTTCAAGTGCTCTGTCAGGTTCAATCCTTGAGTCTTGGACCATAGGTTGCACGTATGTAGGATAGAAGAAAATATCTCTATTGTACTTTCTTCTCTAGGGGCTCCAGCTTCGAAGGAGATCAGTGCATATTCAAGGAAAGCAGTAGTTCTTAGCAGACGAGTACCACTCATAGTAGCGTTACGTAAACTGCTCAGCTCAACTCGGTTCAGCCGAATTGAGCTCTTGGTCTTGTAGAGGAGAAATTTTGCTCTATGCTCAGGTTGGTGCTTTGCAAGATCACCCTCCTTCTTCTGTGTGGCAGGGGTCTCACTATTTCCCGAAAAGACCGAAACGGCCCAAGAAACAACAGAAACGACCTTAGATATGTTTGTTTTAAAATTGCAAACTTGTTTAATTACTGTGTATTAACAGATAAAACATAATTTTTGTCCGGCCCAAATCTTTAATTTACTTATTGCCCACCTAATGATTAACTGTGGTGGACGCTCAACAAGTGTTTTCTTACCCGGCTTCTTTAACAGGACAAGTTGCATCTCGCCTAAGGTGTGCAGTTGTAGGGGCTAGAAGGATTTGAGAGTGACTGGCCTCTCCTCTTCCTCGTCCTTCTACTTCTCTTCCTTTGGATTGAGAATAGGACTGAATCTACAGTTACTGGATTGGCGTCTGATGTGGTAAGTCTACACATCGAGCTTCCTTTCTATTTTCCTTGTTAGAACCATAGAAGCAATCCCTCTCCTTCCTCTAGCAAGGGAAGGAAGGAGACTGGCAATAAGGCAAATCCTTCTCGGATCTTTGCATTTATGAGTTACGATTCCTCACTCATTTCGAAAAGGCCCAATAGGCTGACTCTTAAATTTCCAATATACAAACCGAGGGTTTGTATATTGTGTAGGAACAAATAGTAATTTCTAAAAGTAAATTGTATTTTTCTTAACTATACAAACCTGAGGTCCTTTACACATTAGTGCCACCTCATGCCACCTCTCGATCTGAAACCTGGGCTGAAAGGCAAAGTGGATGTTTACATCAGGGCAGGCGGGTCTCCCCGCCTACCGAACGGTAGCTACTGTCTAACTACTTGTTCAATCCCTATGTTAGGCCTCAGGTTTGTATAGTTAGGAAAATGCAATTTTACTTTAAAAAATTATATTTTTAAAGGTGATTGACAATTTCCTGGAGAGTTGCTGTTTCAACAGTTTTCAATGGGAATGGGAAGTTGGTCTTTGGTAATACGATCCTCAATACAGTTTTCTTTGCTTACATTTAGATGCTGGTTTTATATGTGGCAATTTCTCACCACCCAGTTGTGTAGGTACCAAGGATATTTTTGACCCGTGTTAATCCATGATAAGTTTCAGAGGCAATAATAATGTCTGCCATCGGAAATGTAGTGAAAGATGGTTTTACTTAGATTTTCAGACATCCTGACGCATTTGGGTGGGTGGGGGAAGTTGGGGAGGTGGGTGACAGAAATTCAATCTATTTTTCAGACATCCTGACGCATTTGGGGGGGTGGGGGAAGTTGGGTTGGTGGGTGAAAGAAATTCAATCTATTTTTACTGCAGTGGTTACCAAATTTTTTTTGGTCGTTACCCACTTTTCATGCAGGATACTTGTCCATTGCCCACCAAGACTACAGCGACTGCCTACAGTCCTACACTCATGAGGTCCTAGTAAAAACCACTCTTTTTGTCAAGAACACATAATCAGAAAAAAATGTAATTACACCGTGAAAGTGATGTATTACTTTAGCGTCTGGCAACAAGGCAACGCACAAACCTGTACTGAACCTGTAAGTTGCCTCCACTGGCTGCCTACCCACTACACTCCTTTGGTTTTATACTACATACGCATCCTCAGATTTTGGCCCCCTGCATTCTGCTACATGGCCCCCAGTTTGAGAACCACTGTTTTACTGGGTTATTATCAAGCTTATTTTAATGTTTTTCAATATTTTTACTTTGAGAACGACCATTTTTATTTTTTTAGGTTGGCTATTTAATAAACAAAGCTTCTCCATGTCAGGACCTGTCTCGTGTGTATTTTTACTTTTAATTAGTATCTTGCAACGATCGAACGATATTGATTATATAATTTCAATAAAAACCATAAAAACTACTATAAGTTTTACTCTCTATTAACAATTCGATGTTTTCAGTTGACACTGAAATGATCTACTCAACATTTAAATAATGATAGAGTTATTTTAACAAACGAATGCAAATAAATGGTTTTTTATCAGTGAAAAGTAGCCTACCTAAAAACATTTTAATTGATTAGATAAGACGGCAGTGATATGCGATTTTATAAAATGTTATAAAACAATAATTTTGATAAACTATATACATGAACCTCAAGATCCTCTGTAAAAAATTTTATCTTGGAAGGTGGTTTATTCACTACGTGCCAGAGTTTGTACATTAGTGGTTTACATTTATAAGAAAATAAATGAAGATTTTATGCAGTTAATGGGATAGATAATGCTAAGTCTGATTATATTTTTATCAGCTTTCAGAGATCTTGGGTTTAGTTCATATATGTAGCTTATCAAAATGATTACTTTATGAAAATTTGTAAACGAGTATTTCATAAAACAGTAAAAGACCATCTTATCTAGCCAATTAAAATGTTCGTATATAGGCCTCTTTTTAATAGGTTGAAATATCTATCATTCCTATGTTTCCTCATACGTATCATCATGTCATTATATTGGAGTGTTTTATGTTTTGTACGTGTTACATAAAAATTTTATCCTAGCAGATCGTAATGAGCAATTTAATGAATGTAAAGCCAAACACTTGTTTTGAGTTTTGACTTTACAATTTCTTACAATTCCGTACACCGGAAGTATTTCCCGACAATAATAATAAGAAAAAAATTCTAATTTCAACTCTTAAAAAGCTTTAAAAACGGACATTTCAAGACACGGAAAATTATGCACCAATAAATTCTAATGGTTAAGCGAACAATTCCCAACGATGAATTCTACTCTCAAAAATTTCAGTTGGAAAATTTGCAGCGTAAAAATGCTTTTTAAGCAGATATTTCTCGCTCCTGAAGACAATCGCATTACTGGCTGTTGGAAGCAGTCTCTCTCTCTCTCTCATTTGTTGATCTAGCTACCTGGGAATATTATTTCTCGCGATTCAGCATGTTTATTAAAAATGCCAGACATATATGAATGTTGATTTTCTTCACGTGATCCTTTTGCAAATATTAAAGTAAAATATCTTCCGCAGAATACTGGTCATTTGAAATAATTCTTTCTGTAATGAGTCGCCTTCAATTTTTTTTTCTAAATTTTGCTGATATGATCTCTGCAGGTAACAAGGACACCTTTTACATTTTTGTAAATTCACGTATTGTTATAAATGCAAGAAGTACACAAAAAAGGCAGTGGAGGCAATACCATCTGGCACGCCAAAAGCGCTACCAAAACCTCACGACCTTACGATTTTATTTTCGAGATACTGAGGACTCTGATGGAAAGATCTTTCCTTAATGTACATCTGTCAATTCGGTGTACTACCATACATTAGGACTGTCAAAAACAGTGCTTTAGTAGCATAGAAACAGTGCTTTAGTAGCATAGAAACGTCACTTTAAAAGTTGTTTATGAAAAACACTATTTCATGGTTTCTGGAATGCATATAAGTAAACCACTATCATATAACGAAGAGTTTGACGAATGTTTGCTGCATTTTAAACTTTATTCCTATTTCCACCATGAAGTTGAAGCTCAGCAATGAAATCACCCGTTGAGACGTTTGTATAGATAATTCGTCAAACTCTTCGTTATATGCTAGTAGTCTACTTATATGCATTCCTGAAACCATGAAATGGTGTTTTACATAAACAACTTTTAAACAAACGTATGGATTTCCATGCTACTAAAGCACTGTTTTTGTCATTATCCTAATTTAAGGTAGTACACCGAATTGACAGATGTATTTAATTAAGACGTTTATTCTTAAAAAAAAAGCAACTTCTTGCCCTTTCTCAGACCGTTTCGAACAAGTGGTGCTTTGTGACGAATCTGTGATGCAGGCCCATCCCCCTTACCTATCCCTCAACCCTTTCTAGTACTATCGGTAACCCTTGTACTCGCCTGTCATGGTATATATATATATATATATATATATATATATATATATATATATATTATATATATATATATATATATATATCTGCATTATGATCATTTAAACATCAGTACCGGAAAGCCAAGGACACATGTATGTTTTAAAAGATTTATTGTTGCAGACTGATGATGCACTTAGTCATGTACGAAACGTTTCCACAACAACAAATTAAACATGCATGTGTCTTTGGCTTTCCTGAATTGATTATATATATATATATATATATATATATATATATATATTATATATATATATATAATATATAAATATATATATATATTATATGTGTGTGTGTGTATGTGTGTATCTCATCATGCAATTTATTAATTTGCTAAAAGAAAATTTCGTATTGCCCAGGATAGGTAAAATACCATGTAACCGTAAGTCAAACAACCATTTGAAAAGGTATGGTGGAGGATACGCCATTCCGACGTCACTGATGCACATTCACCGCCTTTGCGGATGGTTGGGTGGCTAAAGCGCAGCTTTAACCTCATTTTCTTAAGTAAAAAAGTCAGTGAAACACATATGGCAATCCACAGTACTTCCGAAAATTAGGACGAAGTTTGACACTCTCAGCACCTAAGTGGCATGTAAACAGTATACGCCATGGCCTCTGGAATGTATTAGTAGGCCCTTTGTACGTCTACATAAGGACTAGAAACTAGGATTTTCTGTTGTGAATACGAGAACCATGTCATTGTTAAAGGCGAGGAATCGTTGGGTTTGTTTGATATGAAGAAATCCTTGTAAAAAACTTTTATAACGCAGTCAATGAACGTCATACTTTTTTTTTTTTTTAAAGCTTTGGACGTGTTTAATTATAGATTATTGTAAAAGAAATATGGCTTACTCCCTGTATGAATAGAGTAGGCTCCGCCTTCCTCTCTCTCTCTCTCTGTGTGTGGGTGTTTTCATGTTCCTTACTGCTTATATGATCGTAAAATCCAACATCGACTTACGATAGGCCGAAAAGAGAGACTTTTTCTTCTGGAAGTAGGAGTGACAATAACGGTGCCCTCACAAAAAAAAAAAAAAAAAAAAAAAAAAAAAAAAATAGAAACAAAAAATTCTTTAAAATTCCGTAGACTCCTCCTCCTTGATGATGTTCGTCCGTGACCCGAGTCCAGATGACAATCTCATCAGTTACAGGCCGTTACACTCTTCGGAAGACTCGAAGAGACCCGGGAGAGTTCCAGAATTACTAGAATCTATGAATGACATGAAAATCTTGTGAGAAGCTGGAGTTATCGCAAAAACATAGTTTTGTCTTCTTTTTTTTTCTTAAGTTGTATCGTATCCAATACAATGAGAAGGTAGACTGGTATGTAATTTAGATTATAAGAAACCATGTTGATTTGGCAAGTTATATTTAACCGTGATGTTTTGATGATCGATATCCTTACTAATTCCTTTCCTTATACAAAGAGCTAACCCGGAAATGCTTGGCTTGAGGCTTATTCTCATTACTTATGGACACGGTCAATCTTTTTATACCCTTGTTCAAAAGTAAAAGGTAGAAAATAAGTAGTTGTTTTGACCTTTTGTTGACAAGTTAGAAAGGAATAATAATGAATGGAACTTAAATATTAATATTATACTTTCCAATGCTGATAGTATCATAAGTATCACAACAGGTAATTGGAGTTTTTGCCGTTGCTTATTTCCGGGCTTAGATACATTTTAAGAGTTAATAGCAATCAATCATAAAAAAATTTCGATCTTGAAGTTTACAAAAATTTTTTCTTTAAGCTCAAACTTTCACAAAAGCGAAATCGCTAATGATTGAAACAAGAAATTTGGAAGACAACATTACTAATGTAGGAAATTCTTTCATTTGCGACGAAGGAAAAATATTGAATTTAGCTTGAATACGGAGCACCTGTGGCCTTTTGTAAATTAAGTGTTCAAGCACAGGGAACCGAAAATCTGAGAGTATCATTAAACCGCAATTCTGTTTTTTCTTATTGTGCTTTCGTATTTCTGTGCCTTATTTTACCCCATGCTTGCGTCTTCATTATAAAACGTCATGGTACGAAGAGATGAAAATTGTAAGCTGCGATTACAAGACAGTGCTTGCTTCCATATACTCGTACATCAAAGAAAAATGACTCGCACATTCATCCATTTGTTTTCGAAGGAAGATCTCTTATGGAATGATTTCCTCAGGGGAAGCGCAATAATTATAAGAGCAGCCGTGGAGGTCACTTGCGACATCAGACTCTGGCCATTCTCATCCCTCCATTTCTTTTCTTATTTTTTTCTCTCGCTTTTTGGAGCGTCTTGTGGTTTGGGCCAAGGGCTAAGAGGAAATTGAACGGATATGAGGGCCCGTTCTTCAAGACACGCTATACTTCGGGTGGAAGCCTCTCGAAAGCTCTGTTTTAATGCAGTCTGGGAAACTTTTGGCGGGATCGAGGGCTCCTTTGGGTCGAGTGCGCCACAAGTAGGGACGACCACGATCTCGGGGATAACTTTCCTGCTCTTCACCGAGACGCAGCAGCTGTAGTAGGTGGACGTGAAATGAGTGGGAGGAGACACCGTGTTCAGCGGTCGGAAAGACGCGGATTGAGAAAATAAGCCTAAAAAACGAGCGATAGGAACCATGATGACACTGTGTATTATGCTGTTATCAGCATGAAGGTGCAAATATATAGTAGAAGGAAGTTAGTGTGCAAATTAAATAAAAAAAAAAAAATTTGCTGAAAAAAATATAGTTACGTGAGATCACTCATCTAACGCTGATAAGGAAAGAACAGAATACAAATTTTTATATGAAATGTCTTGGCAATGTGCTTGCGTTTTTATTTACTCATTTATTTATTTATTGCTGTTTATTCACTCATCTGTAAAACAGCATAAAGAATAACGAAAGTGGTAAATAGTGCATCGTGAGCACGACAACATACTTAAACCAGGATCTGGCAAGCTTTGTGTCATGAATAGGCCGGAATAATGCAGTACTGATTGTTCTAAAGCACGGGTTGTTCTCTGTAATCAGTTTTGCAGGAAATCTAGGAACACAATTCGTTTATGATTCAGTCTTTTGATGTTCTGGATTTTTTTTTTTCTTTTTTACAATTATTACGGTATTACCCAAGAAACTATATTCTCCCGTAGTGGGTCTTAGAAATAGGGGCATTTCTCAGGAACGAAAAATCACGAAAAAGTATAAACAGAAAACTTTAGGCTCTATGGCCAAAATAAAAACCGAGCCATGGGCGGTTAGAGCCGTGCAGTAACTCTCGCTCCCACAAGATCGATCAACACTCGCAACCGTCTTCTTCGGGGCCCCTAGCTTGCATAACCCTCACTTCATTCCATTGTACCCCGTTTGGTAACCGCGCTCGTTCACATCATTTCTCCCGCAGCTTTATTAGACCACTTTCCTTTCTTTTCTACCCTTTCCTAAAAACTATTTCATGGTGTGGCTGCTAAGATTTCCTCCTATTATACCTTTAAAACCGATTTACTCTTAATTTCCCTTTCAGTGCTGAATGACCTCGTAGGTCCCAGTGCTTGATCTTTGACCTTAACTTCATATTCCATTCCTCAAGACCATCATCTGCATAAAGAAAACCAGTCCCCAACTTGGGTAGTGGCCGTAAGAATTATTTGCTGTGTTTTTCCAGCTAAAACTTACAATTATAATCATGTATTTCTGAGTGACAATTAATTGTTAATTGAATAATAATGAAGAAAATGATCCAATACTGTGCAAGTCGCCATTATTTTCGGTGGTACAATTCGGCAATTCGTATAAACCCAGTGCAATACGTTCTTTACTCACTGCAGCGTACAGTAAACGTACTGTAAAAAAAAAAAAAAAAAAAAAAAAAAAAACTTCATACATGTAAATGTTTGATGGCCTATATCTGTAATTCAATTACATCTGGTCATATATTTATTCGTTTTCCATAAACCTAACAATTAAAATCATAATCATCGTATATGCAATCCACTTCACTGCTTTAAAATACAATTAAACACTGCTTTTGATAAATAAATGTATTTTCTCTCCCTGAAAGGTCTGGTAATAATATTTCGTGTTTTGTTTCGCACGGAATTGAGGTTCGGTTGGTACATGATTGTTGGAAACTGCGGTCAAGGTTGTGCGGTTCATTTCTGCCGCCAGTTTAGTTAGCGGAAGATATGGAGTTAGAAGTTTTGCCATTTAACCACCGAAGTCGATTATTTATGTTCCGTTTTGGAAGAGAGAGAGATGAGAGAGGTTTGAAAAGTTTATTATTTCGTCACTGGAAAGTTACTTTACCTAGCTGAGAAAATGAGACTGAATTAGGTTTTAAAATTGCTATTCCGGAAACCCTTTCATATTATATTTGAATAATATTTGATTTTATATGAATGTAGGCAGCCAAATCAAGCACCGGACACTTTCTCCCCCAGTATGCCGTCATATCTTTAATGCTGGTAATGAATACGAGATTTTTCGTCAGTGATAATCGCTGTACTATCCATTTGTGCCCGGTAAAGACTGGTGGGGTTACGCTTGAGTTGCCAAGTACTTGTTTCAGGCGAAAGAAACTCACGTAATGTCCATGATCTTCATCGTCCTTGGGTTGGAGGGTAGGTGTCATCAGAGCTGGTCCTGGAGTTGATAAAATGAGTCGGTCGAGTAATAGGTGTTTGGTTACGGTGTTCCTGCGTCAAACTGTCTGCTGAGCTGCTCTGATCGTTGCTCCTGTATTTTTTTCCAAGACTATTCGTCAGGTTTGGTGGTTACTGCCAGCGAAGATAACTATACCAAAGTTAAAATTGCTTGATTTTTTTACCTTCAAAGAAGAGTTCAGCGGTCTAGATTTAGTCTCGTTATGTTTCCTAATGGTTTTAGATTATTTTGATTAACAACTTCAATTGTCTCATAATTTAATTTTTTTCAGAATCTATGGAAAGACGCGATATCTGACTTCCCAGTTGACCAGACTTAGGAGTTGGGTTTGTATACCATGTTAAATGGCGAGTTCCTTACGACTTTTTGTACTTTTAAAAAACTCGGCAAGCCAATCCTCCCCCTTCAGGGGCAGAGCCCCTGATGTGGGGAGGATGTCCCTTCTTACATACGGTAACATTTACCGTATGTTAGAAGGGGGCTTGCAAATCCTGTAACCTGGTCCCTTTAAATTATTTACTTGTACATCATATGAGTATTTAAGTTTTGTTTTAAATATTGCTTTTGTTCCTTGATGTTTCACGACATAAATAAAAACTCTAATTTAGCATAACTTTTTAATTCTAGTTTCAATCGTAACGTTAAAATAGAGGCAGCTTAGATTTTAGCCAAATTTTTGTTTAGTTTTAGCAACAAAGAGTTCTGAGAACTGTTTACGAGACACGTGATTCAACTGCTATTTGTATTTCCAGGTCTTGTGGGGAAGGGCAACGGTCTCTTGGTGGTATCGAGGGATGTGCAAAGCAGTATCGTTCGGCTAAGTCCAATAAAGCAGAGGGGAATACTGGTTTCCATCTTGTACGCGATTCCCCTTAGTTGAAGCCAACCAGGTGATTTGAAGACATATCGTTGATGAATAACTATTAACAACGTAGGACTAAATAAAATTGACTAGGCATTAAAATTTTTATCTCAACTTTTAACAGAAATCTTAAAACTTTATTTCCTGCATCTGAATCGTAAAGTTGCTGAAGAGCTGATTTTGCCTACTGGCAGTTAAAAACTTTATAGTCTGATCTTAAAGTTAAGCAAAAAAATCTTATGGGTATGGGGTAAGAGTGTTAAATTATACGTAAATCCTGGATAATTCAAAACTTGATGATAATACAGCACACCGAAGGACTGAAATGTAGTTGCTGCTGTTAACCATTAAAATTAGAGTATTTGAAAAATTCGGAGTTTCCGAGTTGGGTGAACTCTGTGTATAAATGTAGTATTCTATTCAATGATAACATTTGTTCACCACATGAGATTTTAAGAAATCCTTGAAAAATAGGAGGCTCTCGTAGTATAAGGCCTTAAACCATTAAATCAAAAGTCATCCTGAACGTGCATATTAAGCTTGAGTTGACGAGTAGTGGTAGTTTTAATAACCTGTTTGATCGCTGTGCTGAATCTGGCCGTTTCAACATTAAATAACTTGAGACATTTAAGGCCGGTGTATAAAGAGGTATTATAGACTAATTTCCTTAATTCTTTTCCTAGAAAGAGAATAATACAAGAATGCATCCAGTCAAACCACGGTAAATAAACTAGACCACGTTGAATAATAATAGAGGAGCTCTTGACTTAAGGCCAGTCCACACGACCGGGCCTGATCGGCGGACCTCCCCTCTAACGGGCACACTTGACGGGCAAACTGTCAAATTGCCTGATGGGTCTTGTAGCAAAATGACCATGGTAATGCCGGATGGCTTGAGCTTCGACCCTGGCAGACGTACGTTAATCATATACATTTCTTTTACTGAGCCATTCTTTGCACCATATTCTCTTCTTTTTCATCACACACAAAGCTATTATCATGCTACACAATATCTTCTTTTAGCGGTAGGCACCATGTTTATCGTACCACACTGAACACACTACTGGCATCGTCGGGCACGCCCACCTCTCCATCGCCTCACCCGTGTGGACAATATTCACGGGTAAGCCCGCCAGAATTTGCCCGTCAACCCCGGAGCACGCCGATCAGGCCCGCTCGTGTGGACAGGCCTTTAGAAATGTCCTGACTCTTTCACCAATACGTTAACACAGTTTGGTTTCGTAACCGTCAGTTTGAAAGATAAAAAATAACTCGACAGGACTAAAATTCGGGTCTTTCATATTAAGGAAATTTAGTAGAGACTTTGGTGTTCAATGTTTCAGCATAAACAATTATATAATTGCCATGGTGATCATTGTTCCAGTATGAACATGTACTCACCTCTCCCATTGAAGAAGATGAACAGGGTATCGGTATTTCGTGTACATGAGCGTTTTGGCAACTTCAGCTTCCAGTGAACATTGCAGTATGGGGTAATTGCAAAGGAATGTCTCTCTCTCTCTCTCTCTCTCTCTCTCTCTCTCTCTCTCTCTCTCTCTCGTGTGTTGCATGCAGAAAATCATGCATGAACAATTACTTTTGAAAATAACTAGTTTCGGGTAAAAGCAAAGCAATACATGCAATAGCCCACTTTGTTCAGGTACTAATACTGGGACTTTTATGCAAAGGAATTTATTCTAGTAACTAAAGCATTTTTTATCTTCAATCAAGAGCTACGTGTCAGGAAATGTACCCACGAATGAGTTTGAAGGAAGGCAGCTGTCTTTATTAGGTGGAAAACGGCCGATTTAAATACCAAACAGTGCACCTTCTGATGTCATTACTTCCTGTTCTTTGCAGCGCCCCTTGGTCCCCTAGCTGCAACCCCTTTCACCCATTTTATTGTACCACCGTTCATATTGTCTTTCTTTCATCTTTCTTTCCACCCTCTGCTATCAATCGTATCATATTGCAACTGCGGGGTTTTCCTCCTGTTACGCCTTTCAAACCTTTCTTCTCTATTTCCTTTTCAGTGCCGAATGACCTCATTGATCCCAGCGCTTGGATTTATCCCTAAATTCTACCTTCCATTCCATTCCTGAATACCAAACAACGCTTATCTACACCTTGGGTACTAACCCTTTTAATATAATGGGTATCAAATGTTGCTTAAGACGGGTACAATGAAGCACGATTACTATACAGTTTCGATTAGAGGAAATTCTTTTATGTGCTGTGCATTTTTATATGATATCTAAGAAAGTTGCCTCTTCACTAGGGCAGTGGTTCTCAGTATTAGTAGTCTGTGTAGTTTCGTATATTGGGTGGTTCGACCTCTGAAACAAGTAATTGAGTTAGTGGTGAACATTAAAATCTCGTATAAGCGAATCTGCATATGAAATGACAAATATAGAACAAAATTCGTTCAGTTTTTAGATTTGAAGGGCAATTGCTAATTGAATATAGTATTTGCTAAATTAGAATTAGCATTAGTGTCTAACAAGCTTTATCGCTTTCCATAGTTTAATAATCATACTTTATTTGGATGATTTTTCAACTGTTGGTTACAGCCTGCTCTCTCTGTCTCGCACTGTCTCTCACTGTCTCTCTCTCTCTCTCTCCAAGAAATCTCTGTTCGTGTGTTGATTTCACTTTGTCAGTAAAGAATACAAGGGATCTCATAAAGTGGACGACTCTCTAACATGAAATGTTGACAATGATGTCATTATGATTTTAATATTTTAAAAGTTTGTTCCATTTACTTATTCCTCTCTCTGATGTTTGTGGGTCAGCATGTATGGGTATGCGCGCGCGCGTCTGTGTATGTGCATGTTCGTGGAGAGGAGTGAGAGAACTGCAAGCGATGAAAGGGAGGATTCTAAAATGCGGACCCAGTTTTGAGTTTGGTTGTTGATGGTCACTTTACATATATTACTTTCAGTAGGCTTTGATAAAAACGGCAAACCTTTATATTTCAACCAAGGGATATATATTATCTAACTATGTATATATATATATATATATATATATATATATATATATATAATATATATATATATATATATCTAACTATATATATATATGCTATTATATATATATATATATATATATATATATCTATATATATATATCTATATATATATATTATATATATATATATATATATATATATAACATATGTATGTATGTATGTATGAATAGTTAGATAAATCGGTAGATAAATATATAGATAGACAGGTAAACAGATGAGAGAGAGAGAGATTGTGTGACGATAGTCACTGGCACCTTTATTCATCAAAGCCACCATATACGAGGATTTACAAATATTACTCATAGTCGGCAGGTCAGTACCCAAATAATATATGGTGAGCCACTCCCTTCCATCTCAAACGCATGCCTCTACTTGTGCATGATACCCCTTCCGTTCCAACACCTTACGATTCTCGGCCATTCCATTGAGGAGTGAGAGATGTGTATTTCTGGTGATAGAAGTTCACTCTCGATTTGGTTCGGAAGTCACGTAAAGCCGTTGGTCCTGTTGCTGAATAACCACTGGTTCCATGAAACGTAAAAGCTCCATACAGACAGACAGACAGACCTTATTTAAATCATGCAGCTAACACTATTTTTCTTTTCCTTCAAAAACCTCGAATAGTGCACTCTCTTCATCAAACTTATACTTAAAAACTGATCCATTTTTTCACTTTTACTATCCCTTTTATAAATTTTTGTCGCATCTCTCGTTCTTTTGGTACGAAATAAAACTTCCACCCTTTTCTCTTCTATTCAGAAAGCTCGACAATCTTTTCATGCATCCCAAATTTTACTTTCGCTGAGTTGCAGACCTTTTACAGAACTCTGACACCTCCCTTGCTTCATCAATTTTGTGATTTCCCTCCATTATACCACTATCTGTTACATTCACTACCAAAAATCTATATGAGTGAACGGCTGGTTTTCCTTTCAACTAAAATACTAACATTAATTCACTTTAACCCTTCTGCACTGTTAGGGGTCTTTTTGACCCGAAAACAATTTTACATTAGCATATCTCTTGTTTTTACAGGTTGAAGCTTCATACTCCTTGACCTTTCCTGACTTTAGGGCGTTATTATGTTGCCTAAGTCTGGTTAAATTTTTCCCTGTAGTTAATGAGCAGCAAAAAAAGTAACATCAAATCTGTTGCTATATTTGTTCTAAGTTTTTCACAAGCTGCATCAAAGATGGTATGATTATTAGTGAAAAAGAAGAAAAGAAACCTGACATAATTGAATTTTACAATTCAACTAAAGGAGGAGTTGATAATTTAGACAAACTTATTGCAACTTATAGGTTAAAGCGTCAAACAAAAAGATGGCGTATGGTCCTGTTTGATAACATAGTGGATGTATCTGCCTACAATGCTTTTGTCCTTTGGAATATAGTGCAACCTAACTGGAAGGGAAAAGCTACCTTCAATAGAAGAATTTTTCTTCATGAACTGGGATTGGCCTTAGTCCAACCTGTATTGTCTTCAAGGGTATCATTACCTAGGACGCCAAATGCCCGGCGAGTTGCTGAAACTGCAAGACCATCTATAGAATATGATAATTCTCAGTTTCAGGAAAGAGCTGAAAAGAGACAGTGTCATGTGTAAAAATGATAAAGTAACCACAATATGTACGGTCTGCCGAAAAACCGTTACATGTTAGCGGCATGCTGTTGTAACGCTCAAGTGCAATAATTGCAACTAATTCCTAATCTTCAATTAGGGAGGGTTAGGTGTGGGGTCTGAATGACAGTCACTTCCACGTAGTAGACCCTGGCCATGCAAGGTAATCAATTATGTACTTTGTATGAGACGGGTCATTTTGACCCGGAACAGATTACATGGTACAATGCTGATGAATGACTGCAATTGTAAGCTGACTATAAATACTAACCATTCTAAATCTCAGGAAAGATATACAAAAAGATGGCATTGTTATATGTGCAAAAATAATAGCAAAGTAACAGCAATTTGCCAAAAAACTACATGTAAGCACCATGGTGTCACAATATTCAACTGCAATAATTTCAACTAAAAGCTATTCTTCAATAAAATAGGATGGTTACAGTGATAGAATTGAAGTCTGAATGATAACTTTCTTGCAGTGTACCCTGGACAAGCAAAGTAATCAAAAAGGTAGTTTGAATGGCAAGGAATTGTCTAAGTTTATAAGACGGGTCATTTTGACCCGAAACAGATTAATGTTACAAAATGTTAACAGACTAGGGTTAAAACTGTGTTTATTTGAGCATATTAGATATTCACCACACACTGTACCATCGCCAACTGGTATTGGATCATCTGCTGACATCAGCCACTTCAAACAGATCTCACGGCACCCACATCTCCTGTATTTCCCTCCATCGATAAAAACAGCAAACAGCCATCAAGACAATTATCCTTATTTGAAGCATAATTTTTACACCAAAACCAATCTGTCGTTTTCATATCCTGAGACATTGATGGTCTTTCTATGTTTTGGATATTCGAAGGCGTTGATATTTAATAGGAATAACAAGTTTATTTTGATAAAGATTTGCGCAGTGTTTCAGAGAAGTTCAGTTTTAAAAGAACTTTAAGTATAAATAAAAATATTTTGATAATGATTCATACATTTTTCAACAAAGTGGTATAACAAATGTGATATTTTAATTTTACATTTTCCAGTAATGTTCATTATTACTAGAGAAATGTTTAAATTTCATTTTGAATGACATATTTCGAGTTACCATGAGTAATTCAAGAGTGGTTATGTATATTTTAATATGCCATTATTTTGGAGGGATTATATATTTCTCTTGTTCTTTTCTCTCCGGAAATATGGAAAGCAGGAGCCTGGAAACCTCCATTGTTTTCTCCGAGGGCTTTCGTATTAAATTCCTGAAAGTCTGCACATTATCCATCGGCATCCTCACAAACAGGGAGGGCATTAAAGAGAATTTTGTTGTTTCAGTGGGCCAAAGGAAAATTGAAAGAAACGAAGAAATTAATGTAACTTCTACCATGAAAATAAATTTTGTAGAAGACGAACATCTATACAGAACAAGGAAGAACCGGACGAAAAAGGTTCATCAGTGTCTGGTAAACCAAATTCCAGAAATGCGTTTGTTGAGGTTGATAGGAGGAGGAGTGGGGGGGGAGGAGGAGTAGGGTCAACCCCAGGATAAGGAAGAGGAGGAGTAGGGTCAACCTAAGGAGGAGGAGGGACAGGATGGAGGCAAATTATCTGTGAGCTAATGATGGTAGTGCTACTGTCTTACCTCTGTGTCCTCCCCAACCCTGTCTGTCTAGCACCATTGGGAGCATAAACCCCCTTCCCCCCCACCCCACTTCCTCATATCCCCAACACAAGTGGCACCATGCTCCACCCCCCCCCCAGCCCCCTTTACCTCTCTTGCCACGGCAGAGAATAATTAGCCACAAGGAGATCCTCCAAAGGAATAACTAAGGCAATTTCTACGCCCTGTTTTATTCCCACAGGAATCGTGTTGGGGCTCTAGGTGCGTTGCTCTGTGACGTTGTTTTTCTTGTGACGCTATTTCCTCGACGATGTTATTTGTCTTTTTCTGTGACTTATTTTATTGTTGAGGGGTTGGATGGAGGGATGTAGAACATTGTGTGTATTTTGGTGTTGGTTTGATTTCTTTTCTGCTGCGTTGTAAATGAATTTGTGCACACTAGCTCTCTGCGTTTTGTATGATCATCTGTAAACAAACAACTACAGCTCAACCTAAAAGGGAGCGGCTCTCGAGAAAATCAAGAAAGCAGATACCGCTCGCTAGACGCATGGAATCTTCCCCAGCTTCCCGGTCGCCTCACACACTTCTGCAAAATCTCTGTTGTACATCAGCCTCCCTTACATATGCATCGTCATTCAGACTTATCTTGAACTCATTCTTGCTCTTTCTCGAAATTGAGTTTTCTTTGTTCAACACCTCTACTGAGAGGTCAGAACTTTTTCGGTATCTTCCCCTACATTTTTCCGAAAACAATTTAATTATAAACATTCATAACTTCCCATTTTACAGACAGTATATGAAGATGAAGCTGCAAGTCCCGTACCAAATTTCATTTTAGCTGTAATCCACTACAGTGGATTTACTACCTGGTGCATGATTTATGTCAAGGAAATAAGAAGCTCAATTTGTTTGAGTAGAATGTGTGGTGTTTCACTGGTAAGCGTTTAGGGATTCTTGTAATATTTAGGTTTCAACAGCCAAAACATACATTTTCAACGAGATGGCATAGAGGGTAAACGATACAGCTCTTGTTGTAGTAAATCATTCCACTTCATGCGAAATGAAATGGATGCTATTCTTAACAGAATTCTGGAATATGGAAGGGATGTAGTTGGAGGGGTATTGTGCTGAACTCTTGCAAAACCAGAGCATTTTTAATCATCCTTGCTCTCACTCCGTGGTAAAAGGTTCTGAGTTTATAGTTAATTCCTCACAGTAATACCTGATTTTTCCTTCGACTTGCAAATGATTTAATGCTGCCAAAAAACTATGCATGATTTGCGAGGCTTTTATAATTTTCGAAATATTTTTCCTGTCTGAATCCCACTAGTAGCCCCAGGATCTTCATTTTTCGAATTACCCAAAACTTTTGTTCTCTTGCTTCCAAGAATGGTATGTTTTAAACCTGCTGCGGAAGGAAGATTGCTTGGTTCTTATGGCCTGGCCTGTTCACATTAGCGGGCATGCCTGTCGGGCACTTCCAGCTGTTTATATTTTCTCTCGCTTCTGAAGCAATGTTACCAAACAATTGCATCGCTCTGGCTCCATCCTCGGTCGGGCAGTATAGTGGAACGGTTTATGGGAACAGTGTTGCCCGTCGGGCAGTGCCCGCTAGTGTGAACAGGGCTTAAGTTACATCAGCTTTATTTTGATAAGGAACTTTACCCTATCACTATTTGTGTCTGTGACTGCAATTGATGAATGTTACTCATTGTGCACAGTCTCTGTAACCATAACTATAGAGTTAAAATTCCCTGTTCCTGATGTCTTTTCTGTCATTTATTGCAAAACTTTGGTTGGTTGGTTTTTGGGGTGCAATGTAGACATTACTTACGGCTCTTTACAGTCTTTCTTCCTTCTTACTTTCCACCCTGTCTTAACAATTTTTTCATGGTGCAACTGAGAGATTTTCCTCCGGTTACACATTTCAAACCTTTTACTTTCAATTTCCGTTTCACCACTGAATGACTTCATAGGCCCCAGTCCTTGGCCTTCGACCTAAATTCTGTAATCTATCTATTTATACGTAACTTTGGCATGATGTTATAGAGAATGAGAGCCATGGTGTGGAATTCTGGACAGTGACTTGGTCCAACCGAAACGGTAAAACTTAGAGGGATAGTCCTATGAAGTGTTATGCATATTGATGTTGACAAGTTCGATGTTATGTTACTCTTGCACTATTTATTTGATATTTTTACGGCTTATCAGTATTACTATACAGCTTATTACCTAGGCATGATTTATTTGTATGTTGTTTTTTTTATTTTTAGTACTTTCTAACCATCTCAATTTTACTCTACTTCTCTTCAACTAGATCTTTTTTTTTCGTTTATCACATAGGGATGTTCATTTTCATTTAAGCCTAGTTAACAAATTTACTACTATTTTAAAGTTTTACATGTGAATTTTAGCACAGTATATAATAATAATAATAATAATAATAATAATAA
This sequence comes from Macrobrachium nipponense, assembly GCF_015104395.2. NCBI lineage: Eukaryota > Metazoa > Arthropoda > Malacostraca > Decapoda > Palaemonidae > Macrobrachium > Macrobrachium nipponense. The sequence continues at coordinate 94,333,979 of NC_061108.1, forward strand.
TAATAATAATAATAATAATAATAATAATAATAATAATAATAATAATAATAACCACAGAAGTTTGTGAGCTTATGTCACATGGTATCACTCAAGAAGAATTGAAACTTCAAAAAGATAAAGTAATCTACCTTGTGTTATGTCTAAATTATACAAAGTCTGAAATAAAATTTACTAAGTTTTTTCACAGTAATATATTAATTCGTCTCATTTAAAACGTTATATCTTTCTAGAGAGGTTTTAAGCGTTTCCGTTTTTCAGGTGTATGAGAGTATCTGCTGTCTCTCTTGGGTCAGCTTGCAATTTTCATCTCTTAATGCGACCCCATTTTTAGTCTCATCCCCACAGAGGTTCTGGATTGAGGGTTTGTATTTATTGACCCGTGTTTCTTTCTTCTGATTGTATGTGCTCCTTTGGCTGCTGCTAGATGTTTCAGAATGTTATGAATGAATGTAGTTTAGATTTTGCGGGGTGATGAATTAAGCGAAGACATTTCTAGTTATAGACGGCTCTTGATCCGGATTCACGACATTTATGGGCGTTGATTTCACGGGCTCCCCCCACCGCCCCTAACCTCCCGCCCCAACGATAGCCCTGGTTCAATTTTGAGATGAGCTCGGATTTGGTTAGGATTTTATTATTCTCAGTTTCTCTCTCCTTTTTTTTTTGTGCTAAAAAAATATCTTTTTTATTATGTGCTACAAAATACTTTTTTTTTTATTATGTGCCAACAAAGACTTTTTTTTTTTATGGCTAACAAAAGACTTTATTTTTATCATGTGCTAACAAAAGACTTTTGTATTATGTGCTGACAAAAGACTTTTTTAATTATGTGCTAACAAAAGACTTTATTTTTATTATGTGCTAACAAAAGACTATTTTTTATTATGTGCTAACGAAAGACTTTGTTTTGTTATGGGCTAAAAAAGGCATTAGTTCATTCAATAAATTCTAGTCTTCATTCTAGGAATTCAATGTACAGGGTTTATCTTCCCTGGAAGCAACTCGTGAAAATTTCGGCCATATGGCTTTTGCCTATTTTGAAATATTCTCGTCAAATTAATGAGTGGCATTTCATCAAGAATAGTTAGATCTGTATATGCAACGATTCCCTTGATCAACTAATACTCATCTCTGTCTGTCTGTCTGTCTGTCTGTCTGTCTCTCTCTCTCTCTCTCGGTCCGGACGAGGAGCAATGGATAGGCTCGTTCCCTACAATACGATATACTTCTGTTGGTCCAATCAAGGAATAGTTAGCATCTAGTTGTTAGCCGGCTGTTGTGGGTCGCAGAGCTCGGGAATAAAGAGGGTAAAGAGAACAGTCACTACACGTGAGTGTTTAATGTTCCATCAAAATTTGTGCCATCACAACGAAGGACTCTGGACGAGGTAACTCTCAAGCCACTGGGGTGAAATAGTTCATCAGACATTTATAACATTCTCTCTCTCTCTCTCTCTCTCTCTCTCTCTCTCTCTCTCTCTCCTCTCTCCTCTCATCTCTCTCCTCTCTTTGGTCTCTCTATTTTGTGGTATTTTATGGTTTTTGAACACCCATTTGTAAATTAGAAATGAAGATTTGAATTTGAACTCTCTCTCTCTCACTCTCTGTCGCTCTTTTTCTCTCTCGTTATTCTATGTGAACATCGAATGTGAGTTAGAAATAAGGATATGAATTTGAACTCTCTCTCTCTCTCATCAGTGTTCTACGTTTTTTTTTTAAAGTTATTGGGTGGTAGTGTCGCTGTATTTCTCTTTCGTCCGGCTCTGCTACCTTTTCAGTTTATTTTTTTTCCAACATATAGCACGAGTATATTGGTAACACACGAGTCAGTGACTGGAAACGTGTACTTTCCATTCACTTCAGAAATCTGGAAATCCAGACTTTCTCGTGGGTCTCTGGCTTTCTTGGTTGATAAAAGAGGATTTGTTTCCAGCGAGAAATCTAGATCTCCTTTTATTCCTTATTTGATTCGTTGTCATTAAGCATAAAATTAATTCTAGTGAAACTATTTTTTTATACGTTTGCTAAACCCAAGATTTGTTACGAGAATTTTCAGTCTCATTTTTTTTATTTCATTCTTTGTTGTCAAGCATGAAATTAATTTATTACAGAATGTTACCGTGAAATATTCGGTTCTCCTTTTGCTACACGCAAGGTTCCTATGGGTTCATTATTTTATTTCAATAAAAAAAAGTAAATTCTGGTAAATTTATTGAGATCAAAGAAAATTTTCTGTTCAAGTCGATTCTCTTAAATTTAAAATCGTTTTGTCTCGTGAACTATTTGCTGTATGTAAGGCGCATACACCACACAGAAAAAGAAACAGAGAACGATATATTTCAACAGACATAAATACAGCCGGAGTATATTACTCCTCTCTGCTGCAAACATACAGAAGAAAGCACTAGCGCAGCATACTCCTCCTTCTTGGAACACCTACCGGACTCTATCAGAGCAAACAGCTTTGTAGCGAACCATAAAATTGGAGGAGCAACACTTAATACGCAAATTTGGCGAGGGAGAGAGAGAGAGAGAGAGCGAGGCTGCTGGGAGAGCCCTTATTCCTTGAAGGGAACCGTGGAAGGGAGAAAGGTCTAGACCCTGGGAGGGGGGATGATAAAGGGTGGGGGGGGAGGGGGTCCGGGGTGCTCTGTTCAAACGTCGGGGCCCAGATATAATTCCCCGAGGAGTAGAACATTCAGCAAGGTCTGGTGTTTTTGCCAGGCGTTCGTTAACGTCGGATTGTTCGGTTTTCAGGTGGTGCAAGGATCGATGGGCGAAGGTGGAACTATCTCGTTTTACTATCCTGCTTGAGCCTCTCTCTCTCTCTCTCTCTCTCTCTCTCTCTCTCTCTCTCTTCGTTGTATGAACGTTTGCATGCTCACTTTAAAGCCAGAGGTACTGTTCGATCTCGGGAGGTTAAAGAACGATCTGCGTTTTCTCTTAAGCCCATTGTACGTTTGTTGACCTAAAGCAATGAATTAAGCATAAGATAATTGGGCTGTTTAGGGTCGTAGCATGGGGGAGAGGGGGTGATGCAAAAATGGGTAATAATTCCTTTTCTAATACAAATGCCATCGATTTTTCCTAATTGCAATTGCTAATAAAAAGAAGTCGTCTAACTTGTTATCAAGCTAAGTTGAGTAATGCTGCTATGGCTTGTTATTTTAGCCATTAAATCACTGATAGAGACGAATCTCCTTTTTATCACCCCTCTGCATGTGAGCCTGCATGCTCAAAATGTACTGTCCGCATTATTATTACTAGCAAACATATGTATGCATGCAGAAATTATGTATGAAAATTCGTAAAGTAACTAAGTCTACGGGCGTAACCAGCCTCGTTTCACGGGCAGAACCAGCTCCGTTTCAGGGAATCCCTTCTCACCCCCACCCCCTTCGGAGTGGGGTGGGGAGTTAGGATGAAGCCCCATTATAAAGCATCCTAGGGGTCCCCACTATAACCCTGCCAAGTTTCATGTCCACCGGACTGGCCGTTTGGTCGTGATTGAAAGACAGCCGGACGGACAGACATTACGCCCATTATAGTAAGATTATTATAATTTGCATTAATAATTTTTGAATAGTTATAGTAATTGTTTTATAAAAGGATGCATATCATCTCAATGACACCCATAATGCGAATTCATTTTATCTTTTCCTTATCGCTCATTGCATGATAGCACACACACGTCAATATCGTTTATGAAACAAATTCATAAAAAGGACAAGAAACTTTTCCAGGCGAAATTTTAAATCTGCGGGTACACAAAACTGAAATGAGGTTTTCTGTTTGGCAATCGAATGAAACAGGAATGTCCATGTTGGTTCCTGTTTGTGTTTACAAAAGAAAAACTAATTTTGACAAAGCTTCTATTTTACGGCACTTTGGTCTCGCCTTTAGTGGGTCTAGGAGTCAAGGAAGGCTGTTATCGCAGTTGCAAATGAATTTCCATAGGCCTAAGGAAAATTACTACAGAGAAAACAATGGAGTTTTTGCCGGGAGCGAAATTACAATAACACCGCAGACAATGGGCGCTGTAAATGAGTAAAAATCAATCTGCTTACCCTATTATACTATGCAGGGAGAGAGAGAGAGAGGAGAGAGAGAGAGAGAGAGAGAGATTCCACTTTTCCGGTAAATATTTCAAAACAGTCTGGAGGAATAGGACATTATTACACTGGGAAGAATTATAGAACTGTGGCAGAGAATTTTGATCTACTGCGGTAGTATATTGTAAGTCAGAGATAAAGTTCATACATTATTCCCAACGAATAATGTTTTAAAGTAGACCAAAAACTCATGCATAAACCAATATTATTATTATTATTATTATTATTATTATTATTATTATTATTATTATTATTATTATTATTATTATTATACAAACTTCCATAGTGAGCAGGGATACGTTATTTCTTTGTGTTGTAAGCTTTCATAGTATAAATGGCCCTGTGATATAAAAAAAGGGAACAGAGACATGAGAATAACAAACAAATTACAAATATTCAAAGGAAACCCAACAAACAAAAATAAACTTATATTGTTACTTATATTCCTTACAAATACTCATGGACATTCTGATAATTTGTATTTCGAAAATGAAATGAAATCAAATTTTTATCGTATGCTCAGTGTCACTGTACGTAAATATTAAAACGTGCAGATGCATATTTGGCCACACAGAAGTATATTTTTTAGAATGAGAAACAGTATCTTAATTTATTCTACAATATTAGAGAGAATTAAAACCAGCAGGTTATAGATTATTAGATATGGATGTTGTTAGTTGACAATCATAATTATACAAGCCAAAAGGAAATATTTTGAAGCTTAAAAGAAAAATAACAAAACAAAAGAATGTTGATAAAAGCTGCACCACATGATACAAAACTGAAAAAAATACTCCAACCCTAAACATGAACAAAATATATCTATTAGTTTGTAACGAGAGAATAGCTGTTACCCTTTAAGAGTACCATCCATACAAATCTTATAAAAATCCCCTATTTTGACACTCAGCATAATAATAAAATTGCTGTGTAAAATATTTTTATATTATTTGCCAACGTATCATAAAAATGCTCTAAAGCGTTTATGTTTGTAATGAGCATTGCAATCAAGAGTATCAATGAATTCGTGGATTGCAGATGAAATTTTTGTAAATGACATTTTCTGCTTTGGAAAATGTCACTGGTGGAAGACGAATTTATTGTGTTCTCCGAATATAATGTTTCAGGTTTTTAACCGTGACTTTAGTTACATATTTCTGAATTTGTCACCTTAGTTATGATGAAATTTCCTTAAGCTTATAGACTGGACTAGGATAACTACAGTTTTTTTCTTTAAATATTCAGTTCAGCAATTTGACCGTTAGAGAACAAAGAAATCTAAACAATGCGCAATCAGTATTAAGCAAACATTTTAAACGTTTCATATTGATTCATTTAGAAAATATTTTGATTACATATGCTCGATCTACTGAGCTATAAGGCCTGCTATTGAATTTTACATGGGTCGATATAAAACTTAACCTATGACCACTCCTTTCGGCTACCTAGTGCAAGGATTGAGTGCATCAGTCATTCCAGACCTCTCCTGTCGCTATTGAGCACAATTAGTGGTTTATTACACTAATGTTTGCTATCGACAAGGTCTTTGTAACTTATTTCAAAATTTCACTTTCATAAATGCTTTAAGTTCTGCTCTGCTTTTCTTCATAACACTAGTATAGCATTAGTAGAACTAGACATTATTTTCTATCGTGATTTTCCGTGATATTAATGTTAGAGCATATGTAGAGATTCATTATCTATGCCTGCTCTGTTGTTCATGTTTAGCCTTTAATGGTCCTGCCATTATCTGTCTATTCCGATCTGGTGGTCATAGCTTGGTGGACATAAGTTTGTCAAGTTCAAAATATAATTTGCTTTTGTTCCTCTTACTTCTCATACATTTCTTTTGTATAGTTTTATGATAGGGAAATGTAGCTTCATCTCTTTCAACTGTATTTGTTTTTAAATTGCTTTAAGCTTATTTGCTGGAGTTTATGGAGTCATAGTGATTAGATTAGCTGCTGGAAAAGCTTTTTGCTCAGTTTTGTTGAGAATTCTACTAATTTGAGCTACTTCAGCTTCATTTTTACTTTCTATTTATTGTGTCCACTGCATTTATTCATGACATAACAGAATTTATGTAATCATCATCACAATTTTAACTTCAGTGGAACACATTTCCTTTTGGTAGGGGGCTGTTTGACGTTATTAAGAATGGAGACCAGCCTGAGCTTTGCTTTTTACATGGTTATCATCCCTTAGATTGCTTGTTTAGTAAACACTAGTCTTGTCCTCTCTGCTAGCCAGGGTTAGAAGTGCCTCCTTGTTTCCGTTTGTCTCACTAGTTTTGATAATTGAATTGTTCAAGGGGACTATTGTAATTCCACTGGTATTTAAATACCAGTACACTGCTTTTACCAGTTGGCCTTTCCTTCTGCCTATATATATATATATATATAATATATAATATAATATATATATATATATAATATATTATGTTATGTATATAGATATATATAATATAGGATCTAAAATTATTATATTAATTAATAATGTATTGTAATGTAATTATTATTATTCTATAATATATATTTTATATATATATATATATATATTTTATACTATATATATATTATATAGGCCCAAGAAGGAAAGGCCAACTGGTAAAAGCAGTGTACTGGTATTTTAAATACCAGTGGAATTACAATAGTCCCCTTGAACAATTCAATTATCAAAACTAGTGAGACAAACGGAAACAAGGAGGCACTTCTAACCCTGGCTAGCAGAGAGGACAAGACTTGTGTTTACTAAACAAGCAATCTAAGGGATGATAACCATGTAAAAAGCAAAGCTCAGGCTGGTCTCCATATATATATATATATATATATATATATATATATATATATATATATATATACTCGTATATATATATATATATATATATATATATATATATATATATATATATATATATATGTGTGTGTGTGTGTGTGTGTGTGTGTGTGTGTGCGCGCGTGTGTGTGTGTGTATTGCTTTAAATTGAGAGTAACTTACACCCATTGGGTATTATATATCATAAATCCTTCTACACTGACCAGGATTCAAAACAATGCAATAATCCTTGAATTATCCGGATTAATAGAGCCAAGGCTCTGTCAATTCCACATAGCCGTAAACACTAAATATACTTGCCAAGAAAAACCATCACGCTTTAAACTGAAAAGTGCATGAAAAAAGCACTTATCTTTCCTTATTTTCCCATATTGGTAGGGAAATAAACTCCAGTAATACACTTAAAAACAAAAAAAGCAATTCCCTTCTTTTTCTCTCGTATGCGACGCATAGCACGGTAGGCCTCACAACGTTTTACATTTACCCTAAGCACTGTAAATTACGTAGTATTGTTCACAAAAAATAAACCATTTTTTTTCTCTTGTATGCACCACAATACAGAACAGTACTGTATCGTATGTTGCCGTCTATTTTTTGGTTTGCTAGATTTAGTGACAGTGTTTTAATATAAGTTAAGTTAACTCTAAGTATGATTAACGCAAATCATAAATAGAGACTATTTAGTCACTTTTGATACTTCATCTCTAATTACAGTAAAGATATTTAAAGTGCAAATTTGTAAATGCTGGCAAGACATTGATCTATTTACAACCGAAGGCTGGAGACAACAACTTTAACAACACCATCAGATAAGTGTGTGTATGCGTACGTTTGCTATGCACATGATTGTGTCCATCTTTTGGGTTGAGGAAATAAAAAAAATGAGATAATGCAATAAAAATATAAATGAGAATATCATAAAATATAAATAAAAAGTGAAGGAGTGTGTGTGTGTGTGTGTTATTGCATAGGTTCAATGTTCAATGTAAGCGATACCTCAGCTGCAGTTTCTCTCTCTCTCTCTCTGCCGTATCTCTTCTTCATTTCTTTTCCTGCTTTGTTACAGTACAGTATTGCAGTACACATTCCCTTAATAAAATGTGGAAAAATCAAGCATAAAAACATGAAACAAAGCAAGCTCTAGCAAATTTGCCAATGATAGCGAATGAGTGTGCGCTTGCATACTGAGTTTATCTTTTGGGCTGCGGAAAAAAAAAAGAAAGAATACAGTAAAAATAAAAATGAGAAAAGTGTAGAATATATTTGAAAAAGTGAGGGAGTGTGTGTGTGTTACTGTATAGGCTGCAATGCAAGCGATACTTCAGTTGTTATCTGCTCTCTCTCATTTATACTGTATCTCAGTACTGTACATACCCTTTAATAAAAAAAATGCATTATCATCAACATAAAAACGGGAGACAAAACAAGACCTAGCAAGTCAGACGTCCAAAACTGCATCCCCAACTCCCTCCAGCCAGGGGAAACTACTCCCCAACATCCAAAACAACCCCTTCTCTGAGTGAGTTCCTTGACACAGCCTACTGCCCTTCCTCTCCCATGGCTGGCGCTCAGCTTTTGGACCCGAACCCCAACCTTGAAAACTACTCTAGGCCTCCCCCACCCCGCAAAGCCCCTTCTCAGTCTGTTTATGAGTATAATGAGTGTTACCAACATTTCCTTGAGGCTGCTCAGCATTGCCAGCGATTGGAAAGGGTTTTTTCTTTTTTTTTTTCTTCAAATTTCTTTAGATTTTATTTAATGTATCATATATCTTTGGGTCATGGTCCTTAGGGTCTGGTTGTGTCCAGATAATATTGATGATCCTGATAATTGAAGAATTACTATATGTCTTTTTGGTTTAAGTAAGGTAACAGCAATCACATCTATGCAAATGTGTACTAACATATTATTCCCGTTGGGTGTATGTTTTTCTTAAGTAAAGTGAAACCATTAGTCGTGGGTTATTTATGGCTTTATATTTGAAAGCTTGAAAATGTCACATGTAAAATTGATAGGATATATATATATATATATATATATATATATATATATATATAGTATATATATATATGTATATATATATATATATATATATATATATATATATATCTATATATATCACTGTGGTCCTATGATAATTAGCATTTCCTTACCAGACCCAAGTTCGATCTTGGACTGATGGAAAAGGACCTGAAAACTGTTTAATGAACAATCTATAGTGCCTCTGTTACTTTGCGTAGTGAAGTAGTACTTGACCACTATTCGGTGAAAAATCGCAGCTGGAGTCTGGAAGGGTATATGGCTAACACCCTCACCCCAAAATTCTTGCAAAGAGCCGAGAAATCAACACATTTTGAGGAGGATTTTCCCATAACAAGTTGTATGTGTGTTATACGACATAAGAATCTTTGTACGTGTTATGTTCAGAATTATATTAAAGGAAGTGAGATATGGCATAGGGAAGGTGACCTAACTACCCATATGCCAGTAAAGGAGCCATGTTATTTTTCTCCTGCGGTAACATCTGGAAGACCTCTGTTTCTTTTTTTTTGGGGGGAGGGGGTGTGTGGGGGGGGGTGGGGTGGGGGAGGGGAGGGGAGGAGGATCTGGCTAAACCTTCCACTTTTCCCTGGGGACATGTTGGGGAGAAAATTTCAATAAATTCTCACCCTTCTCCTCCCTAGCCCCTCCCCTACCAACGCCGCAGCGAATCCGAGGGGAAATAGGATTGGTCCTTCTTTCGGGGGAGACGAGATTTATCCCTAATGTGATATTCCCTTGCCTAGAGTTTACTGCATTAATGGGGATTAGTGTTTGCGCAAACAAGATGACGGAAGATGGAGTGGTTAGAGATGACCAGGGGATACGATCTCTAGTCGTTGAAATAGTTTTAAGTATTACATATACACTGAAGTGATCATCTACAAATATTTAGGTATTATCAAGAATGCATCTATTTTATATTATCATATGTATGATCTGTGCGAGAACTTATGGAACGTAAAGCTAATGTTGCATTTTTGTGTATGTATGTATGTCCGTGTATATATATGTATATAATATATATATATATATATATATATATATATATATTATATATATATATATATAAATATGGTATATAAAAAGGTAAGTCACGAAGAAAAGATAAACAACGGAGTTCTACAAAATCTTTCGACTCAACGTCCTAAGTTAAAGGACGTTGAGTCGAAAGATCTTGCAGAAACTCCATTGTTCATCTTTCCTCGTGGCTTATACCTTTATTTATGGATTTATCACGTTCCAGACTTTCGTGATTCAGTTATACACACACACACACACACACACACACACACACACACACACACATATATATATATATATATATATATATATATATATATATATATATATATATATATAATTAATAAAGAGATAGGTAATTTCTTTTACTTGGCAAAATATGGGTCATGATAAATCATGACATATCTAAATTGCTTTTGATATTTTTTTTTTCTCATTTCAGCGTAAAGTATATCAGTTAATTCTTTTAATCCTGCTCTTTGTATTTGGCTTAAACTTTGATCTCTCAGCTTCAGCTTCAATGCAATAGCATGATAGGAATATATCGGTAAACTATAAGGAAACCTGTTATTATTATTATTATTATTATTATTATTATTATTTTATTATTATTATTATTATTTTATTATTATTATCATAGTGTTTGTGTTTGTACCAGGAACAAAGGCAATGCGGTTGGATGAAATTTTGATAAGTTCGCACGCCGTAATAATAGTTTTCTGAAATTTATGTTTTGAAAATTTGGATTACGTAAGTCACCTGACATGCCGGTTATAGTGAATTTTGCTGAAAACTCAAGAGCTCTCATCTCCAGAAAGTTGTGCTGACAAATGAAAGTTGTCAAAATATGTCAATCCGTACGCAAATTAGGCTGTGACGGACAGGTTTATTAGAGGAAGGGGAATCAGGGTTTGTAAAACTTCATATAACTTTGAGGCCATTAATCGGATTTCACTCAAATATGATGTACAGGCTACAGCGCCTGAGGCAAAGGATCATGTAGAAAAATCAAGAAGTTTTCCTGTATCTTGTGATTCATATACATACATTTATTGTATATATATATAAATATATATATATATATATATATATATATATATATATATATATATATATATATATATATATATATATGAATCACAAGATATAGGAAAACATCTTGATATTTGTACTGATCGTTTGCCTCAGGCGCTGTAGCCTGTACATCATATTTGAGTGAAATCAAATTAATGGCCTCAAAGTTATATAAAGTTTTACAAAGTCTGATTCCCCTTGCTCAAATAAACCTGTCCGGCACAGCCTAATTTGCATACGGATTGACATATCTTGACAACTTTCATTTGTCAGCACATGCAGGTGGTACATGCAATACATGACGAATTCTCCATTATCACTTCTGGAGATGAGAGCTCTTCAGTTTTCAACAAAATTCACTATAGCCGGCATGTTACGTAACTTACGTAATCCAGTTATATATATATATATATATATATATATATATATATAATATATATATATATGTATGTGTGTGTGTGAAGTATATCTTACAATATATATATATATACTATATATATATATATATATATATATATATATATATATATATATGAGATCCTCACATGAAATGAAAGGAGATACCAAGTTTCGAATTTATTCTTAAGCCATCTTCAGGGTACAAACAGTTTTAAGAAAACAGCTTACACAAGAAAGGAATGGGGGTCACAGATAACAATACAAACACGTTAACAAGTTACTTAAGTAAACAAAAACATTTTCAAAATAAAAAAACATGCTTGGTGGCGAGCCCTTTCTTTCATTTCTGCAGAAGTTGTAGCTGTCGTTCCAGGCGATGTGACTCAATCAAAAATGTCTTTTATCTGCAGAAAAGAGGCTTGCACACAGTGACAAGTCGAAAGTTCCATAAGTTTTGGTTTGCTACAATGATCCGTGGATGAAGAATACAAGAGAGCCGCATTTGCAAGTAAAGTAGAAAATCTTGATATCTATTTATTCTTCATGAACAACACCAACATAGAAATGCAAGATATACACACACATACGTATATATGTATGTTTATATATACATACGTATATATACATAGTTATATGTATGTATACACACACACACACATATATATATATGTATATATATATATATATATATATAAGTCTATCACATTACCGTGATTCATATACATATATCAAACTACAAATGTCCTTTAATATCTAATTCGCTCTACCTCGGAATTAATATATTTTCATATATGTTTAACCGAGGGTGAATTTATTAAGCGATTATAGAAATGGCGATCGACAGACGCGAACCACCGATCTCTCAATTCTAGGACTGGCAGTGAAGCCCCAAACCACCCCGCCACCACAAGAGATATAAGTATATGCCGCCTCCCACCTCGAATACCTGCCGCGCGTAGATATTTTTTTTTGTATTTTCCCTCAAATCGCCTCACGCGAGAACAATCCATCACCACAAACACGATACCGAGCACAGTCGATTCATCATGGTAAGATGGTATTTACGTCAGAAAATAAACTTAGTTTTGCAAAAATGGATATTTAATTACATTCGTTATCTATTTATTACCATTATTAATTTCCCATCACATATCCGATCCATCCCAAGTTTTTATATTTTCTTATAAAAATTTGAACTATTCATAAGAGAAGGTTAAATAAAAGACCAATTAAACTTCATCTTTATTTGTTCATATGAAAATAAAGAATACACTAATATTAATTTTTAGAATACATCGTCAAATTTTCACTTTGAAAACTCTAAGCTCGAATGTTATAATTTTACTTTTGTGTTATTCTGTCTCGGGATAAGTGGCGAGCCTTGGCCGCCTGTCCTGGGACGCGTGCCCCGCCTGCCCGTCCCAGGATGCGTTGCGGCCCCCGCTCCCCCATCCATGGAAGTTTGGCGGGCCTCGCCCGCCTGTCCCGGGACACGTGGCAGCCCTCGCCCGCCCGTCCCAGGACGCGTGGCGGGCCACGCCCCCCCCGTCCCAGGACACGTGGCGGGCCCCGCCCGGCAGTCCCCGGATGCGTGGCGGGCCCTGCCCGCCCGTCCCGGGACACGTGGCGGGCTTTGCCCGCACGTCTCGGGACACATGGCGGGCCGCACCCGCCCGTCCCAGGACACGTGGCGTGCCGCGCCAGCCTGTCCCGCCTGTCCGAGGACATGAGGCTGGCCTCATCCGGCCTTCCCGGGACGCGTGGTGGGCCCCGCCCGCCTGTCCCCGGACGCTTGACGGGCCATGCCTGCCCATCCCGGGACACGTGGCGGGCCTCGCCCGCCCATTCCGGGATAAGTGGCGCGCCTTGGCCACCTGTCCTGGGTCGCGTGGAGGGCCATGCCTGCCTGTCCTGGGACACGTTGTGGGCCTTGCCTGCCCGTCCCAGGACGCGTTGCGGGCCCCGCCTGCCCATCCCGGGACATGTGGCAGGCCTTGCCCGTCTGTCCCGGGACACGTGGCGGGCCTCGCCCGCCCGTCCCAGGACGCGTGGCGGGCCACGCCCCCCCCCATTCCAGGACAAGTGGCGAGCCCCGCCCGGCAGTCCCCGGATGCGTGGCGGGCTCTGCCTGCCCGTCCCGGGATGCGTGGTGGTCCTCGCCCACCTGTTCGGGACACTTGGCGGGGCACTCTCGCCCGTTCCGGGACGTGTGGCTGTCCCCGCCTTTCCGTCCCCGTCTTTGTGAGGCCAACGCCATTCCTTGAAGATCGCGCCATTCCTTGGAGATTGCGCCATTCCTTGAAGACGAACAGCTGCTCCTTCAGTTTCCAGTTTTCTTTCTCCAGGCGTCTGTTTTTCCCCTGCAGGTTCTTCAGGTTGTAAACCAATTTCTCCTTCGCTCCTCGCAGCTGTCCAACTTCATCTTCCAGCTTTTCGTTCCATTCGCCCTGGACACCGGTCTTCCTCTCCAGCCACGATTTCCTTTCTCTAGAAGGCATGTCAGCTCCTTCCTCTTGAGTTTCGCAGCCTGAACTTCACGCTGGAGTTCACACTTTTCCTTCCTGAGCTCTTCCACTTCCTTCTGCAGGCACTCGAACCTGATCTCGACGTCTTTCTTGCCGTATTCGCGCTTTTCGGTCGCGTCCTTTTGTTCCTGGATGAGCCTCGCCATCCGCGCCGCTTCTTCGCTTTTTAACTGCGGGTCTTTCTTCTTCTGTCGTACGAGTTCCTCTTGCCTCTCAACCTGGCTGTTTGCCTCTGCCAACCGCACTGTTAGTTCCCTTATCCTCTCACATAGGGCATCGTTTCTCTCCCCAATTTCCTTTGTCTTTTCCATCAGCTTCTGATTTACATCTGTGATCTTGAGGATCTTGTCTTCCAGCTACCGATTTTCCATCTTTTCTTGGTCGTTCTCCCTCTTCAGGAACAACGTGTCAGCTTAGAGCGAGTAGGCCCTTTCTTACCAAGCCTGCTGTTGCAACACCTCCTGAGTGATCTGGATCACACGAGTGTGTTCTTCCCTTCCGCCCGCCTTCTGAATCTCTTCATTGTTGTCGAGCCTCTGTTGCAGCTGAAGAATTATCCTGTCCAAGTTCACCTGCTGCTCTCTCTGGCTCCGGATAGTGTCTCGCCAAGCCGCAATTCGCTCCTTCAGTTCCTTCTCCTTGGGCTGTTCAACTCCATTAATAGTAGTCAGGAAGAACCTCACCAGTGAATAGGCAGCCACAATAAACAAGATGACTATTCCCGCGTTAGACTTCTCTCCGTATTTCGAACAATATCTGGACATACCCAGTTCACATACTCTCCTCTCATTCTCTCTCGATTTTTCGTTGATTTTCTATATTCCACGAGAGATATTTCGATTTATCAAAATATAGCAGGAAATATTCT
>NC_061108.1:94353853-94358853 GCF_015104395.2 Macrobrachium nipponense
GACAGGGTTAAAATTTTTCTGAATTTTGTTTTCAGATCCAAAACCTCTTAGTTAAAGTTTTGAAGTTTCCTTCATCGTCTATCTCATTTTCCAATTGATTCCATAAACTTAGAATATCTGAAATGACAATCAAATCCGTTCTGCAACTAACCTGTTTTAATATTTTAATGAGTGATATTGAAGTTCTCTTATTCCATCTTTTGGAAATCGTATGCATATCACAAACAAGTTGAAAACAAGTCATCGACCGTAAGTGGTTAACGAATCTTTGGGAAATGCTGGATCATTAGATGAGGCACTGGTTAGGACTACCAAGAAGTCGTTGACTTGTTTGTGATGTGTGTGTGATAAGTTCTTGACGTCACATATTTCACTCCAGAGTGGGCCAGCCCTTGCTGACCTACACCATGGAGTTTTTGATAATGACAACAATACTCTATTATTAACAATATTATTATTATTATCATAAAGATTGTGCAAACATTCTTTTCGAATAAGCCGAAAAATCATCAACTTGCAAAGCAAGTTTCAGATCATGATAAAAGCAAAAAACAGTTTCATTATGTCTTCTGTGTGCTCTCTAAACAACTCTTAATTCTTCAAAGGACTCATCAAAGTCTTCCATCCCTCTGTTAGTCGAGCCTGGTGTTGAAGTAGCATCGCAGCTTAGATGTTTATCTTTCATTTTTCTTTAACTTTCCCAAATGCTTTTCCCTTTATCCATGGCCTTTCCAACTATCGTTGCTCTGCCTTCTTCTTCTTCTTCTTCTTCTTCTTCTTCTTCTTCTTCTTCTTTTCTTTTGTTCTGGTGTTCTCACTCACCCAGCTTTGCTTCGGACGTTTCAGGGATCTTATCTTTTCTGATAATATTCCTTTGTTTCAGCTCTGAGGTTTATCTCCTGTTCCCCTATCTAGGGGCTTTACCGTCTCGTCTTTCCATTTCCATTGTTATTATTACCTGGTTTCTTTCCCCGTGATTCCGAGAACTATCTTTTGACGAGCCTCTTTGAAGATATGTTCATCCTTTTCTCTTTCCCTTTCTAATTGTTATTCTTAGCTCTCCATTATCCTTTTGTTTTCTGGGAACCCCGGATGCGTCTGCAAAACTATTAATTAATAGAGGAATATAATCTCGGGCTGATGAACCATCGAAAGGATATGTTATTGGATTAAGAATAGAATATTCATATGAAATGGCCATCAAAGAATTAATTCTGGATTGTTCGTTGTGTAATAACAGCCTTAATTTGTTTTAATTTAGCCTTTTTTGATATACAGGGCTTCTGCTGTTTACAGATACAAAACCGTCCTGTTTAGATTTCTAGCCAATGATATAAATGCAAATAGATAAAGCATGGGAAAAGTCTTCAATTTGAGATTCTATACGTACTTTATATATAAAACAGATGACAAGAGTTTAGTGTTTATAGCGCTGCAAAAAAAAAAAAAAAAACTAGTAAAAAAGTAACATTATGGTGTTTATTACTTTCCCAAGCGTATCCTCATCTTTCTATGGAATTTTGACTAAGATTGTTGTTGACTTAAATGTAATTTTGACACCTAGGTATAGTTAGAATGATTTTTTTTTTGTGTTTTCTCAGAAGCCAAATTCCTAGTAAACTAAAGAGAGGGAGTTTTATATATATTGTTATCTATATTCTTATTTTATCACATTAGATTTAAAACTTATTAAAACATAACAATTCCGGAAGTGCCGTCTTCTGATACAAACGCTTGAGTGCTTGTCATTTTTTTTTGTTTTTACCAAGGACCGGTTGTAAATCAAACCAGATTTAATATATTTACAAAGCACGGAATTATAATTAGCTGTACATAAAGCTTCGTAACTCTTTTTTTCATTACAGAATATATCCAAAACTGGCATGAT
The DNA here is from genome assembly GCF_015104395.2 of Macrobrachium nipponense. Classification (NCBI taxonomy): domain Eukaryota; kingdom Metazoa; phylum Arthropoda; class Malacostraca; order Decapoda; family Palaemonidae; genus Macrobrachium; species Macrobrachium nipponense. The sequence continues at coordinate 94,355,742 of NC_061108.1, forward strand.
ATCGAGAATATGAGTTCAGAGTGAGGCCATTGGTAAATTTCATTTGAGCTGCATGGTGGAGAAATAGCCTGGTGCTTCCTGTGGATAGCCTGGTGGGTTCACTGGTATGCACAGTGAAGAATAAATTATAACCTGGTACTTTCATGTGGCATGCAAGTTGAATATAGATCAGTATTTTGTGTGGAATTGAAGGCGGAGTATTGCCTAGTGCTTTCATGCCGAATGCAAAGTTTCATATGCAGCTTAATGCTTTCATATGAGATGCAGGTTTAATAATTTAATACAGCTTAGTTTTTTCATGTGAAATGAAGGTGGAGGATGCAGCTTAGTATTTCTGTGAAATGCAGGATAGAAAATACAATGTAGGGCTTTCATTTGGAATGCAAAGTAGAGAATACAATGGTAGCTTTTTCGTGTAATGAAAGGTGGATTATATAGCATAGGGAGCTCTCATGTGGAATCCAAAGTTAAGAATATTTCTGTGGATGATTTAGTCCAGTGCATTTGTGTGGATTGCAAGGTGGAAAATACAACCTCATGCTTTTGTACCGAATGCAGAGGGATAATATAGCCTGATGGCTTTTTGTGGAGTGCACAACTGAGTATAGTTTAGTGCTTGTGTGTGGAAAGCAAGTTTTAAAATATTATATAGTGTTATTTTGTGTATTGTAAGGTGGAGAATACAGCCTAATGCTTTTTTTCTGGAATGGTAAGTGGATAATAGAGCCTGGTGCTTTTGTATGGAAAGCACGCTAGAGAATGATATCGTAGATTTGGGTAGAGAGTACAGCCTAGTGCTTTTGTGTGGAATGTAAGATGAAAAGACAGCCTAGAGCTTTGATGTTGCATGTATGGGGATGGTGGAAAATACAGCCTAGTGCTGCCGTGTTGAGTGCAAGGTATAGAATATAGCCCAGTTCTTACTTTCCCAGCTTTGGCCATATGACTGGACACTGGGAAAGATGGAAGACTCAGGCTTAAGTAGATGAGGACCATGAGACGTGGGGGATGGAGATCAGTGGAAATTTGTGGAAGTGAAAAAACAAGAAAGGCATGGCCTTGGAGGGTATAATGAAGATGATGAATTGTACATATACAAAATTTTTCAATTTCATGTTGCATTAATCGTGGATGGCTCTTTTCTATCCATGATAGGATAAGGTAAATAACATCATCAGCTGCTTTCAACACCCCAAGAAGAGGTAACTAATGCGTAAGCGACATCAAGGAAATCAGGAAAATCCTTTTAATGAGCAATGATACGATTAAAAAAATTATATATATTTGCTCTTACGTTTAGGCTGGGGTGAATAGTAACATTTCTCTTTAAAAGGCAGCGTTATAGAGAGAGAGAGAGAGAGAGAGAGAGAGAGAGAGAGAGTTGCTATATAGAGAGAGAGTATGGGTTAGTGGTTGAGGCCGGCTGTTGCTGAAGAAACGTAATGGAATCCTGGCCAAAGCCTCCCCAGATAAAATATTGACCCTTAAAGAATTTTTTCCCCTTTTTCCCCTTTACCTCTTTTTCCAGTGTATGGGGAGAATAGGGAAGGGGGAATGGAGAGGGTCCGAGGGGGAAATTTACCCCTCCCCCCTTTTACCCTCATATTTGTCAGATGGTCCTTTGGTGGGATCTTGTGTTACTGCTTTACACAACCATCTCCTTCTTTTATTGGTCCTCGCTGGTTCTGTCCCTTTCATTTGTTTCTGTCCTTCTGAAAGGAAATCATTTTCCAGACAATTTGAAATCAGTCGGCTTCTCCTCGATGTGGGTAGACCTCAATTTTAGAAGCACTAGAAAATCCTATGATTGGGTTTGTAAAGGGAAGTAAAGTATTCCTTTCTTGACAGTTCATTAGGAATCTCACGAAGATACAGGCTTTGCTGGATTGGAAGAGTTGTGCCATAATACAAAGAATAAAAATGAATTACATAAATCCCGCACAAACGATCACAGAACCACACACAACACACCCATATATATATATATATATATATATATATATATATATATATATATATATATATATATATATATTTACCATTCCATCACACACGCTCATTTAAGTAACTGAAAGTTCATCTAAACAGGGCGTGAAATGAGTTATTTTTGCTCATTTCACGCGTGGAACAATAAAACAAGTAGCAGACACATTCCCCACGAATGTTGGTTGTACTTGCTTTACATAAACCGGCACTCTCCATCACGGCCCATACCGAGCCCTCAAACCTCTCCCACCCACAGAAGAAGAAAAAGAAGAAAAAAGAAGGAATATGAAAAAAAGTCACACTAACCTTTCTACGGCTCCAAGGCATTTCTCTGAGATATCCACCAGATGCTCCGGGAGCCACGTGTTCCATAAAGCTGAGCCTAAGGAAGAACCTTGTTTTATAGATCAACGTCCCACCACCGCTGTGGGATATCGGCTTTAAAACTTCCTACCTCCATAGCACACGGCGATATGCTGGAACAGCCAGTGCACGTGCTGTTTAAACGCTCGCTCGCTCAAGGTCTCATTTTCGGCCTTTTTCAAAAGGGGCTCCTCTCATCTGTTACAGATCTCGAGTTGAGGATTTATGTGGTCCGAAAATTTAACACCTGCGTCTTTGACAGGCTATTTCAATACCAGATGATTTTGGTGGGGGCTTTATTTGATTGAGTTCAGAACAATTTTCATGAATGAAAATTATAATTTTCTTCAGTATTCAATGAATAATGTCTAAATTTCACTGTGAAAGGAACGAATGACATAGAGTATTAATAAAAAAGTAGTTAAATACATGGAATTGTAAAGTGGAAATAATTGACACTCTTTTTGTTGTGAGATTAATGAAATAAGCGTTCATCGTTTTTGAAATTGAAAATAATAGTACTTGAAGGACATTCGACCTCCAGAAGAAATCATGACTTACATCGTAAATCTTGCCGTTCAGGACCACGAACTATACGTGAAAAAATAGTAGACCTGAACAGGCATCTAAACTCCCTACTCCCCCAGAAAAGACCTTAAAGTGGACAGAATGAATGAAAAAAATAAGGTAACTTTTTCTCATTAATTCTAATGAATTCTATAACTGCTACCCACTTACATCGAGACCTCTCCCCTAAATAGAG
>NC_061108.1:94368853-94388853 GCF_015104395.2 Macrobrachium nipponense
TTCCGAATTGCCGAGGCCTCTTGGCTATCGTAGTTTCTGAGATACAGATAAAAATGCCCATGTCAGAATCCATAGACAAATAAGGGGAGGACACTAATAATACTAATAAAAATGGTAATAATAACAATAAAACATTTGACAGATATATATAGTTTAGAATGGTGATGAAGATTCACTTCATACATGTTCTGAATGTTTAAAAGGTTTCATGAAATTTTTTAAGTTCGTAATTTTGTTGAAAAACCGAGAGAAATTTTGTTGAAACTCAACGCTACATTATATGCAGAGGAATCTACCTAAGTATATGAAATACTTAATATTACTGTAATGAAATGTCTAAATTGGCACAAAATACATTAATATTAATCTGAAATGAAGTGAGTTGATGTTCAGTGAGAATGCAAGACAAAGCTACTGGATGAAAATGAGAGCAGTAAAATAACAAGAAAGGTTATTGCATAATTTTGTGCGGGGTTTAAAGTCACGAGTGACAGCAGGCATAAAAATTGCAAATGAAAAGGTTGAATTAATGAAAAGGGAAGCTTTATTTTTGCTTTAATTTCCAGAAATAACTCGAGCAACAAAAAATACACTCACGAGCGTAAAGAGAATAAAGGGGAAATATAATATTACTTTTTTTTTCTTATTTTTCGCGCGCCAAATTCCGGGTGTGAGTAGCGTAGTAACAAAGTTAGTTTACATTATGATTTTAACCGGTTTATGTTCTCGTTGTGTTCATGTTTTAACTTGCGTGCATGAATTGTTCATGGATTTAATAGGTCCTATTTGCTGTCACTAGGATGGCCGGGTTCTTGATTTCGCCAAGTAAGCCTTATTTAAGTTTGTCTCTGTCTCAGCTATTGTTTATTTGATCAACAACACTCAATTACTCTTTTGAATTAGATGCGGAATTTAACGTTTTCAGACAAATGTATTTTAATGGGTATTAGAGCGTAAAGAAAAATAACTCTTGATTTTCTTTTTTAGATTAGGTAATTCTTGTTAAAATATGACGAACAGCGGCAGAGTTTCTCTTCCATTACAAGATCTTCAGTGAAGATGTAAGTATAAAGTCATTCCATACAGCATGTTAATTGTGAATTTTCTTTCCACTACTGCGGGAATATCGTCTGAAATGCTTGTCAGCAATGTCTGAAAAATCTCAACACATTGTTTACCTTCACTTGGACAGGAGATATACTACAACATCGCCAGTGATATACTAACTGACTCTTGAAACCAGGTGAGATAATATTTTCCAATCATGAAATCTGATGAAAGTATTTGGGGTGTTACAAATGTTATTTGGCTTTACGATACACTTGATATGCAGATAGTAACACCCGATTCATATTTAAACTAATTTCTCGTTTCCCTTTTGGAAAGTAAACTTAGTTTAAACATATATATATATATATATATATATATATATATATATAGATATATATATATATATATATATATATATATATATATATATATATATATATATATGATAAGATAAATGAGTGTCATTATATTTGAATTAAGTGTGTCAAATCAGTAATTCACTGAATGTTCTATTATGAACTCTTTACAGGTATCATGAAAACTCCAACAGTTGTATATGTTTTTTATTACTTTCATGAATTTATATGATCATTAATCACCTTTTATGATTGATAATATGCATGTAGTATGCTTTGATTAATTTTACAAAGACATTTTTGAAACTTGAGGATTAAGCGAAACAGAAGGCGTGTTAATGCTTGAATATCTCTAAGGGAATACAAGCCCAATACACACACACACTCATTGATATATATATATTTACAGGGCTCATATTCCCTTAGAGATATTCAAACGTTACCATGCCTTTATTCTTCAACATTCAAAAATACTTTGATAGAATAAATCAAAGTATATCTAATATATGTTATAAAACATAGATGATAAATGATCATATTCATTCATGAAAAGTAATAAAAAACTTATATGAGTCATAATGGTCTTTTCATGATAACTTTCAAGAGTTCATAAGGGTACATTTATTAGTGAAATCCTGATCTGACACTTTATAAGAAAAGGCTACTCTTGGCACTGGCGGGGCATAATAGCTATCATGCGCTAATCACTGAACCAGTAATGTATTTATACCTTCTTTTTTTAAATTTTTTTTAGGGTATGTACACTGCATATATATATATATATATATATATATATATATATATATATATATATTTTTATATCATGTATATAATATATATAATATATATATATTATATATATATATCATATATATATATAGAGATATATATTTTATTATAATTTATATACCTCTACTCTCATTGTTCTTTTTTTATATATATTATTTTAGATATTTAGAGTAAATGAATGTTTGTATATTTGTGTGAATTCCATAGTCATAACCGCTTGACAGACCCGTAGAAGTATAATAGTCTAGGTGCGAAAATGGTGACCCTGCAATGTTGACTACTCTAAACGTTTTTCATGGAAATTTTCTATATACACAGGAAAGCCAAATGATCTTATTTACTACTTGGACAATGTTGAGCATTTCTCAGAATTCAAGATGGCCGCTAATATTAATTTTTTGAAGTGTGTTACAAAAATGGTCATGTAATATCATTTTGCAAGGATTTTAAAGGGTGAAAAATTAGGTTTTTCAGTTTGTTAATTTCTATATGGCCAAAATGTGGTCACACAAGAGGTTAATGGAACTTAGTAAAAGCAGTTATTTATATTATAATCATCATTATTATTATCTTCTGCTTCACCATTGTCTTTGCCCTCCTCATCTTCCCCTACATCTATAAGCTTGCTGATAAAATGAATACGACAGGTGATTCATCCCTCACACTTGTAGTGCATGAAAAGCCAGCACTGTTGCAGCTACTACGGCCACTACTGCATGCCTTTCCCTTTGAGGAGCAACTGTGGGTAATGAGACAGTCGTTGTAATGATGGAGCCTTCAATGGTCCAGCCAAAATTGGCAATATCTTGAGCTTCAATGGGTGGGTCCTGTTGACCTGCTGCTTTCCACAATATCATTTGAAGGTGAGCTCTTAGCACATGCTGCTGCAGGTTGGCATCAGTTGTGGAGATTTTTTCAGTGTTGGAGGTTTCTTATGGCTAAGGTACAAACGCGCATCATTATCCATTGTCGTACAACTCTTTTGTCCATAGAGTAATCAGAAAAAGGTATCCATCGTTGCCCTGAGGGAGGCTGGGTTGCTCCAGGCTCTCCAAGTACCTCATCAAGACCTGGTATGTCATTTTCAAGGACTTTGAGCACTGACTGTTTTCCTGTTCCAAAAGGGTATGACACCGTAGCACAGCCTGGCAGTGTATGGTCTCCGAGAAGCTGGCTGCACTTTCTTTGTCCTAAGTGCTTGATAGTTTTGTTGACATTCAGGATATCACCATTCCACTTTTCGTTTTGAATCTTGGCATTGATCTGCATCCTTGATATCCAATATACCAGCAGAATAAAGACGGTATAATTTCTTAGGCTGCGGATGGTTTGGGCGCTATCTGCCACGGCTCTCTTTATTTAACTGCAGAGGGTGAGGTCTGCATCAGCACTGGAAACTGTACAGTCCAGTTTATTGAACAGTTGGATGTTGTGTTGAAAGCGGTACCCACAAAGGATATTATGTAGATTCTTCTTCTTGGCATTATGAAGAACAGCTTCTCGGCATGGAATGGTTGTATTATGGGTCAGAAGCAATTCCCTTGATCATCCTCTTTTTGCCTGCTCATGGTATTTAACACTTGGAGTTTCTTGTTCGGTCATAGTGGTCAATCAGGACAATTTTCTTGGAGGCAGGAGAGTAATGGGCCAGCCACTGATGCGTGTAGCTAGGTCTCTTGTGGTTCCAGAAACTGGCCAGACTATGTGGTGCAGCAACTGACCGGCATCAACTAATACCACATCTGGAGCAGATGGAGTTTTGGCAGAGAAAGTGAGGCCTGTAAGAAGTGCAGTCTTGTTGCCCTTTCTCAAGCAGCCGTACTCATCAATAAGGGCTGGATGAACTGGACTCAGATCAAAGTGGAAAATATCAGCTATCTCCAAATTGTGCTGCTGTCCCAATGCTATAAGATGGCTGAACAGCATTTCCATGTAAAAGACGGCTTTCTCCTTGACAGTGACAGATTTTGTGAGTGCCACCATTGTCCTAACTTATCGTCTTGATGGTTGTGTGGAAGTTATTGCTAAGAGAATTAGAGAACTGCTTGCTCTGCTCACACCCGATGGCAACTGCATCCTGAACATTCAGTGCCAGGCGCCACTTGGCCATTGCAGATATTATAGACACCTGAATGCTACTCATTAAGGGGGAGAGTACTTTTCTAACTCCAGAGTGATCTTCCAGCGATCAGCCGCGTCCAGTCTTTGTCTTGCTTTTCCTTCTTCCTCGTGCTTTTTCTCCTTATCCATATCTTTACTGTATGTCTCCCCTTCATCTCCAACGTCACTGTAAATATGTTCCATGGCTATGACAAGGTGGGCACATACACTGAAACTGTTGACCTATACAACCACTTGCTCGTTGCATGTTGTGATGCCCTTCATATCTCCAGCACCTTTACCTTAATTGATAAATGTTTGTTTGCCTAACTGATTGGTTGGCCCTGAGGTGCTCCATCTGAGTGACGACAAACATGTGCACCTGCAAGTAGGTCTTCTTCAGCAGCTCGAGGAAGGTGCTCCATCTGTCACACATACCAGGTCAGGTAACGAGCATAATTGTGGTGACCTGCAGCGAAGAACTATGCCTTGAGATAGCATTGCTGAAGGTAGAAGTTACCATTCCACTCTCCACGCAAGAACTTAAGTGTCAGCAGGGTAAGTTTTATAAGACAGTCTACCCACAGCTTCCCATTGAACTAGGTACGCAGTTTCATACATTTGAAGGTCGACAGTGAGAAGAATGTATTGTTTCTACTCTTTGATGTGATTTGTGAGCTAAAACTTCACTTCTTGAGAGAGTTGAAAAACACCCATCCCTTTGCATCTTGCTTTTAGCGATGATCTGGAAAGCCACGTTTTTTAATGTCTGTAAGTCTCCCTTAGCACTACAAGGATTGAAGAGACATTCCTCCTTTCCAGCAGCCATAATGATTGTGAAAAAGTTGGACATCGTGGAACAAAGATTAGTATTCTAATCATGCATAATCACAATTGGAAATAAGAAAAAATTGTGGTTAACCACATGTTTATCTATACATTGTTAGGTAAAAACAATTACAAAAATGAAATATCACCTTTTAAAATTGGTAGGTTTTCAATATGGTGGTGGAGTCCATCTTGTTTCTATGAAAATAGTTTAGAGTAGTAAGCAATGGGGCTGGCACCTAGAATATAGCATCTTTGATCAATTGTCTCGTTCAGCGATGACATTTATTCTTTTCTAATAGGGGAACGTAACTTCCTTTCCCCATTATGTCCACAATTTCTATATTAGAAGACTAAATGTTTCTGTGACAAAACTAACCCTCCATTAAAACAACTCGTGACAAAATTCTTTCATTTTTTTCAGTGTTCTTCAACGACAAACATATCTTGATTATACCTTGCAGACAAAATGCAAATTTTTAAGTACCTTGAGGTATTACCATTATCGTATCTAAGTACTTAATCCAGTAAAAGAGAGCCATATATTGACAATTTCTATTAGACCGTTCTGACTTCGACCTACACTTTCCCTCAGAAACGCCAAATGAGACTGAAACGCGTTCTTTAACATGCACAGGAAACCGAAAACAGTTGCAGCTCCTTCTACAAGTCTAAAATTACCATTGTGATAATGATTTAATATCTATGCAGTCAACGGGCACTGCATCATAATAACTTAAGGATATTCTGAAGCTGTTTATCAAACTGACAACCTACCATCTAGGTTTTATCTTTCCTTCACTGTCCCCTCCCCTTCTCTTCTTTTCCCTCCCTACCCTATCCCTTCCTCCTCCCCTCCCCTCCCCCCCACCCCTATCCTATCCATCCTCCTCCCCTCCTGTCCACCTTCCCTTCCCCTTCCCTTACATTTATCCTCCCCTCCCCCTCCCTATTCCGCCTCCTCCTCTATTTCTCACTCTTTTCCCCTTTCCCCCTCAATCTTCCCTATTTCCCTCCCCTCCCCCTCCCCCTTATTCAGATTTTTTCCAGGCAGTGTTGGGTTGGTCATTATATATATATGATATATATAGGCTAATGATGGCGGGCAGACACTTATATAGTCCAACAGGGGTTCCACCAAGACAACAGCTCACAGGATTAATTTATTGAAACGTTTCGTGCCCTAAGACATTGGCACATCATCAGTTTGGAATTAAAATTTTATTTGCTTAAAAACATTAAACTAAATGAAAACTATAAAATATAAATATGAATTTACATAGAAGTAGAACTCTTTGACATGAAGCTGAATTATAAATGCTAAAAGACTACCTATGAGGTCAGAGGAGAAGATCAGAATGACTAGAAGCGTGAGGAACGACCGAACTACACTTTAGGTTTCCTAAGACTAACTCTAATCCTTGTAAATCCAAAAAAGATAGGCAGTCTTCAATTATAAGGATAAGCTGCAAGATTTTATGTTGTCCAATGTTATCTATAAATACGAAATCCCAGGATGCCTCGGTACTTATATTGGCTGAACACGGAGATTGTTACAAGTCCGTTATTATAGTCACATGTGACTCAGCCATAGGATGAGATCTATGATATAGAATCCTGAACTCTCGAGTATTCGTTACACATGCCTCAAGGTGTAAGATTCCTATTGAAATAACACATATTTCTATCCTTACCTCAACAACCCAAGCATCCTTAATACAGCACTTGAGTCACTTTACATTAAACACCTATTACCTAATTTAAACAATTAGTCTCTGCCACTCCCCTTTCGTTGGCCTGAAGTATAGTTCGGTCGGTCCTCACGTTTCTAGTCATTCTGCTCTTCTCCTTTGACCTCATAGGTAGTATTTTAGTATTCAAAATTTGGCTTCTTGTCAAAGAGTTCTACTCTATGTAAATTCATATTTGTATCTTATAGGTATAATTTAGTTTATTGTTTTTAAAAAATTATAATTTTGATTCCAGACTGATGATGTGCCAATGTCTTGTGGCACGAAACGTTTAACTGGAATCCCTGTTGGAATGAATCTATATATATATATATATATATATATATATATATATATATATATATATATATATATATGTCTTATCACATTACCGTGATTCATATATACGCATTAAGCTACTTTAATATCTAATTCACTACCTCGGAATTAATATATTTTCATATATGTTCACCGAAGGGGAATTATATATATATGTATATATATATATATATATATATATATATTATATATATATATATATATATGTGTGTCTTATCACATTACCGTGATTCATATATACGCATTAAGCTACTTTAATATCTAATTCACTACCTCGGAATTAATATATTTTCATATATGTTCACCGAAGGGGAATTATAATATGTATATATATATATATATATATATATATATATATATATATATATATATATATATATATATATATATTTTGCTTTGGACAAGTAAAGGAAAATCAGTATGAATACGGTAATAAGAATGACCTTAGTAGATGGCGCAAGCCATAGTAAATTTTGGAATGGAAAGTTAACAATGGTTAATTTGGAAACTGAAGACGTGACTGAGAAATAAATGAGTCTCTTTGAATTAAATAAAGTCTCTGTAATGAAAGTAGTGTTAGGTATATTAAGAATGAATACGTTACTACTAGACAATATATTGTTCTTTGGTATAAAATAATGTTTACGTTAGTTAAAATAAAAAAAATGCATCTTTAGTGTGAGCACCTTTTTGAGTATTAAGCCTTTTTAAGTATTTATCTTTAATGTGAACACCCTTTTTATGCATTTGATTTTGATATGATCACCTTTGTATGCATTTATTTTTTTACGGGGCAATAAAGTAATTGTCCAGTGCAACTCGGATTTGTTTAATTAGTTTTTCACTTTTTTTTGGCGTTGAATAAATTATATAAAGACTTGAAGTTATTGCCGCAGCTTTAAATCACCATTAAAGCTTCAGATGAAAACAAAATAGAATTTAAATTAAAACGTGGGTACTCATTATGTTAATAGAGTTACATTTTTATGATAAAGTTCCATAAGTGCACAATAAAATAAACTTTCATAAATGCACAATAAAACTCATTTTCATAAATGTGCAATAAAATATAATTTCATAAATGCACTATAAAACAATTTCTTGAATTCACAATAAAAAACATTTTCATAAATGCACAACACGACACTGTCATAAATGCACTATACAACACAATTTCTTACATTCACAATAAAACACAATTTCCTAAATGCACATTAAAACATAATTTCATAAATTCACGATAAAACAGTTTCAAAAATTCTCAATAAGACGCAATTTCATGAATGCACAATAAAACACATTTTCATAAAGGCACATCAAAAGACATTGCCATAAATGTACTATAAAACGCAGTTTCATAAATTTCTCTATAAAACACAATTTCATAAATGCATAATAAAACTCAAATTCATAAATTCACAATAAAAAAGTTTCATAGATTCGCAATAAAACACATTTTTCATAAATCACAACAAAACACAGTGTCATAAATGCACTATAAAACAATTTCATAAATGCACAATAAAATATAATTTCATAAATACACAGTCAAACACAATTTCATATATTAACAATAAAACACAATTTCATAAATTCATAATAAAACACATTTTTGTAAATACACAATAAAACAATGCCATGAATATACAATAAAACACATTTTCATAAAAGCACTATAAAACAGTTTCATAAATTAACAATTAAAAAGCGTCATAAATGCACAATAAAATAAATTTTCATAAAAGCGCAAGAAAACAGTGTCATAAATGCACAATAAAATGCAATGTCATAAATGCACAACAAAACATATTTTCGTAAATGCACAATAAAACACAATGTCATAAATGCACGATAAAGCACATTTCCATAAATGCACGATAAAGCACATTTCCATAAATGCACACTAAAACACAATGTTATAGATGCACAATAAAACACATTTTCATAAATTTACATTGAAACAGCGTCATAAATGCACAATAAAAGACATTTCCATATATGCACCATAAAACTCAATACAAATCTGTCCTCCACAAACTTGAATTCCAAACTTGCAAAGCAGATTACCTCCAGCACAGAAAAATCATTGCCAATTCTATCGTTTTTATGTCAGAACTGAAAATTCTATGAAAAAAGGCGTTAATCTTGAGTATAATCCTTTCACCCTTTATTCTCTTCTCTACTTATGATCTTTAAAATTTAATCATAAGTAGAGGAGAGAATAAAATATTCTTTCAATCTTAAACTAAAATAACAACAGATTCTGTAATACGCTCACGATATTCCGTTCCGTTCACGTTTAACGTTTGAATTAGAGTTGTTGTCCCAAAAGGAACTTAAGAGGGGAATCTCGTACAAAGTAATTACTAACAGTTGTTGTGATGAGGCAAATCATTTTATACTTATTAGCATGAAGAACAGACTTCAAAAATCATCACCATAGTTCGGGGGAATTTTAACTCTGGAAATAATTTGATGGGGTAGCCATTTATATATATATATATATATATATATATATATATATATATATATATATATATATATATATATATATATAAAGCAGGCGTAAGTAGTATTTGAGTGTAATCGCTGTACGCTACGGCATAGAGGAGAATTTCCGAGTATGAATAAACTCCCGAATCAATGAAGTGAAAGTAAGAGGTTCCTACTTCAAGAACAAACTGGGTTTATTGTAACCCTATGATAGAGTGCTAATTCAAATATATCTAGGGTGTTGCCGGGTAATCTGAGCAGTAGTTTATATCTTACATAAATTATACTTTAACGTTTTGTTTCATGGACAGGAGAGTTAAAATTCGAGACAGGCCATTGTGTGTAAAATTTGTTACTGATATACGCAATTCCAGACAAATGAGCTATGCTGGTATATGAAGGTGAAGTTAACTTTTTTTTTTTTTTTTTTTTTTTTTAAAGGAGAATCCAAAACTTTTTGTTGTTGACACATATCTTTGTTTTCTCTTTATAAATGTTTATTTTGTATGAAGTTATAGTTAAAGGATACTATATGAGTTATCTCGATGGAATATGCAGAATATTTGTTGACTTGGGTTATATCAGCTTGGCGTTGCAGCAATGCAAGAGGGGGAGTTACTTAATGCTCCATCACGTTTCGTGTGATTCACGGTCAGCTAGTCTTTGCAGACGGAAATAAATGGCCGAAATGAATTGACGTAACATTAGAAATATAGAAGTTTTTAATTTTTTCTTTATGAGCAAATGCCCCAGTCAGGTATATGTTTTCCCTTTATACGTGTCTATTTTATGTGACGCTGTAGTCAAAGAATACTTAATGACTGATTTCTAAAATAAAAAAATGTAATACAGGAAGTTGATCGATTAAAAAGTTGGTTTATTGACTGGCAATCATGACAGTGAAGGCCATTCGGATTGTGGCCTATGATGAGGACTCAGGCCAAGTGAATAAGCATTGAATATTAAACATGAATTTCTATCGGGGAAGGTGAGATACGAGAAAAAGATAACAGCGAACGATTGGCGAGACCTTTGTTGTGAAATCGTCTGTTTCTGTAAAAAGAATCGAATATGTTTTAATAAAATCACGTATACTGATTATCTAAATGGAAGACAAATAAAACAAAATGGAATGAGAAAAGCAGGTGTAACACGCGTGGCATTGCAAAATAACTTTATTAAAAATATAGCGGATATATACAGAAAGTTATGCATGCATTTCCAAATTGCACTTGTAAAACGAATATTACTCTGGTCTTGCAAAAATCTTTGAACGTATCAGTGTATTTTCCACAGCACATTTCATATGACATTTATAAGCTTTGATAATTCTGCTGAAATAGATGGAGACGAGGAAGAGCTATAAAAAGACACTAAAGGTGACGTTTTCGTAGTCAAAGATATCAATATGAAAAGACTGAAGCACAAGCAGCTCTTGAGGTTATAGCACCGTTTTCTATATGTGTAACAAACATTCCGCTCAGTTAATATGCCCCCTTTATATATTCCAGCTTTCCCCTTTCACCTTTTATCCTCTGCTCCTCTTTCGCCTTTTAGTTTTCTGTAAAAGAAAAGTATTGAGCTGGTCTTTTGTCTGTCCGCCAGGACTCAGTTCTTAAAAACCACTGAGGCTAGAAGGCTGCAAATTGGTATGTAGATCATCCACCCTCTAATAATCAAACATACCAAACTGCAGCACTCTAGCCTCAGTAGTTATTGTCTTATCTAAGGTTAAAGTTAGCTAACAACACAGGCCAGCACCGAGGTGTGGCTGAAACTTTCATGGGCTGCGGGTGAGAGTTTCATACAGCATTATACGCTGTATAGAAAACTCGATCGCGCCAAGGAGAATTCGATACATATATTACTTGTTTTTACTCGAACCTGAGATCTTAGTAGACCTGCTTCCCTGCTTAAAAAAAAAAAAAAAAAAAAAAAAGGGGGGGCAAAGTAAGGAAGACCCTGAAGGCAGGGGCGGCCGGCTGTCCCCACAAGTAGGGTCTCCAAACGGGTACCGTGGAAAAATGCCTCTACTTAGCCCAAGGAATTTTCCGTTAACACATTTTATCTCGGAGAAGCCAAATCTGGACGAAATCTGCCCGAAGGCGAAGGAGTGAGAGTGAGACTGTTGGTTACGGCCGAGTATCTTTTTCAGCTTCATGATTTATGGCCTGTTATGGGTGATTCTACGCTCAGCTGGCTTTTGGAGATGGGAGTGAATGGGCAAGATGAACACACATGTTAACTGAAGTTTAACGGTATCAAGTTATTTTTCGGATTTGAACAAATGCAACCTTAGTTACAAATAATGTAACCTTTTTGAGGCCTAAATCGTTTAGCTCATCCTTTCATATCCTATCTGCTATAGGGTCGTTTAATAGTCTCGATTCCAATGTTGTCTTGATCTCGGGCGGATTTCTGCCTTGTTCAACTTTCTTGGTTACTTTTGCCTCGTAAAATCATAAACAGCAACAAACAGACAAACGAACAAACAATCATATTTATGCAGGAGTTAATGTTTGCGCGTATACAGTGATAAATTCGAAATGATTATTCTTTAAAATCTATCTTCATCCGGCTTGCAAAAAGTTTTTGCTAATTGGAGGAAGGATATGGTAAGAATTTATCTCATAGTTAAGCTTGTTACTGACACTTCTAAATACTTCTTCAACTTATCTAATTAGACAGGTTCAGGTCCCACGCTTGGCCTTTAGCCTAATTTCCATATTCCAATTCAAATAAGGCACGTCCAATGCGTGGGAACATTCATTGCATGATTTGTCCTTTTAATGCTTAAACCCAATAAATAAATAGCATCTTCAGTATTCAAGATCTGAAGTTTTCATCGTCATTATCAGCAATTTTATGAGTGTGTGGAGAGACTGCATATTCCCATCTCATGAAACGCCATCCTTTCCCTCTATCTTTCAAGTTCTTTTTTTTTTATTTATCTGCATAAGATGAACTGGCTTTCATCAAATCAGATCATCTTATTTCTAATATCTTTATTACTATGAGAAGCATTAGATGCTGTCATTTTCACAGGGCAAAAAATTATTTTAGGTTAACGCCGGTTAAACGTCATTCCCATATACTATACTCTGTTTTTCGTATGGTAACACTGCGTCCCAGGCTTTAAATAGTTACGCTATGAGTAAGTTTTAGGTATATAAAAGGATATCTGGGTGTACATTTACAATTGAAAAGTGTTTTAATAATTTACTGTATTCGAATTACACCGTTAATATTCAAAATAGGACATTATTATAATTGTTGAATGTGAGCTGAATGTAACTATCTAGAGCCCTGGACGCAGTGTTACCATACGCAAACACCACAGGCGGGAGGACAGAGTATAGTCGCTTACAATCGGTAGCTGCAGCATTCCCAATGAAGTTTAAGGCATGCCATGTTGAAATGCATATTGTAATGGAACCAAATTAAGTAATTTTCATTTTCCTCATCTCATTCTCCTTTTGAATTCCCATTCCGAATTTTTCTATTCTATGCTTATTATCATCATGAGATGTTCCACTCGGGCATTATGAAACTATTTCGATTTCCGGAGTCTGCTGATATATTTGCCCTCTGATTTCCTGTTGCTTCACATGCTTATGAACTATCGTGGTTGATCTTCATTAAAACATTATTTAGACGGCTTGCTGTCTAAAACCTATCCGTGTTCGTCTGTTGCTCCTATACATACATAGATAAATACATACTTGGGAGGAAGATAACGTTGATCCCTGATGGCTTAACAATATTCAGACACTTGAGCTGAATACATTATTAGATAGATTTTGGGCATGATTTTTTCCCCCACATCAAATGGCTTTCATTATGTAGTGAAAGTTATTGTTGACGAGAATCCCGCTGCTAATTCATAACCTTTATCAATCAAATATATTCCTAAAGTCTTTGAGTACATGAGATAGGAGGCCGTTTATAATGCAAAGCGAAGTGTCTCCATCCATGTAGGTTCTGCCCTTGGCAAGGATTCGTTTTGTATTAATCCCGGCTCCCGTAAGTGGATAGCAAGCAACTCGACTGGACCACTAAGTAAAAACGAGCTAATAATTTATTCAGCTCAAGTGTCTGAATACTGTTAAGCCATCAGGGATCAACGTTATCGTCCTCCCAAGTATGTATGTATCAACATACTGGTGTATAAGCGAATACCACAGGAAAATGATGGGCAGAAAGTCGATACCAAAGTGCTTTCGCCTTCATTCAGGCATTGTGCCTTGACAATTGCCTGCATAAAGGCGAAAAGGCTTGGTATCGACTTTCTGCCTATCATTTTCCAGTGGCATTTGCTTATATAATGAAGTCACGTGAATCGACTGTGATTTTGAAGCATACTGGTGTATGTATAAGCAATATACCCTTTAGATACTGGTAAGCTTATTATATAGGTTTATCCGTTGTAGCAGATTAAAATCAGGGCAGACAATCAGTAAGTGTGGGTGTCAAAATTCAGCCTTAATTAATCCTATATATTACACGAATTACAGTATAGAGTGGGATTCCTTGCAATTTTACTATAATGGGCGTAATGTCTGTCCGTCCGTCTGTCATTCAATCACGGCCAAACGGCTGGTCCGATGGGCATGAAACTTGGCAGGGTTATAGTGGGGACCCCTAGGATGGTTTATATTGGGGTTTCATCCTACCTTCCCTCCCTCCGAATGGGGTGGGGGTGAGAAGGGATTCCCTGAAACGGAGCTGGTTCTGCCCGTAGACTTAGTTACTTGACGAATTTTCCTGCATAATTTCTGTATACATATGTTTGCTAGTATGTATAAAAGGACACAACCTCTGTTCAAATCAGGGGCTATAGTTCCTCGTTGGACGAGTCGGTTACGTGCTCGACTACCGATCTCAGGGTCCGGGTTCGATTCCCCGCTCTGCCAACACAGAATCAGAAGAATTTATTTCTGGTGATTGAAATTCATTTTTCGATGTGGTTCGGATCCTACAACAAGCTGTAGAGGTACTGGTTCCTAGCAACGTAAAAATGGTTAATCCTTCGGACCAGTCCTTGGAGAGCTGTTAATGAGCTCATTTCTCTGGTTAAACTAAGATATACTTAATTTCGGAACGATAGCGTTAACATTTAGTCTTTCCTGTAACCATATTGCATTATTTTCACGACCTATATTGTTGAGGATTAGCCAAGAGTTAACTGATATCGTAAACAAATGTTAATCTCTTATGAAAATGTATTAAATTCTTTGAAGGTTTCTCATTTATAGTTCTTGAGTTTCCTGCAAAATCCGTAACATAAATAAATACAGTCGGTGGACCTTTGATTTTAAACATAATAAACCTGATTCTTTGTCTTTTACTTTTGGGGCGTTAATATAAAGAAATGTCTTTCTTTAGAAACTTAAAATATGCTAATAGATTAAGCAACACCTTACTACTATACACAGTGATAATTAGAATTATATGAAATGAAACGGCCAGCAAGTAGTGAAACGTATTAAAAATATGCAAAATGTGACGTGACGGACATTTGTGTTAGTATAATAGTCCTCAGTTGAAGGTTTTGTTTATATGTTTTAGTATAGAAAAATCTGTTTTGGCGCGCAATGTAAATTTGATTATTGACTGTAAGGTTATTTTTCTTGCTCTCTGGCAGGGTTGAACATAATCAGTTCTGCGTACAGCATATAATGCATTTTTTGTACCCATGAGTAGACTGTAATAAATACTACCAAGTAATCAAAGAGGACACAACTCTTATCTAGATTTTCTGAATAAGATTTCAACGCCCTCTCCTCTTTCTCTGAATTATATGAGAAGATAACTTCCAAAAGCAGAATACGTTTTATGGTCGATTGGAATCTAAAGAAGAAAATACGGTTATTCCTCGAAGACCCAGACAACGTCCCCTGAGGCGTTCAACATCCCAGGAGCATCATCTTGAGAAAAGAAGCATTTGCTCACTTATCAGAGCTTCCTCCGGGCAAATAGAGAGGTTGCCTTTGTTTACTTAAGGGCGCCTTTCTCTTCTGTACACTTCCCTCTTTACTTTATCTGTTCGGCTCAGCTCCCATCCAGCTCAAGATTTTTTTTTTTTTTTTTTTTCTGTCTAACGAATCCGTAAGTTTGATGGGTAAAGAAAGGCGTGGCTGACGACTGCAAATGATTGAGTTCTTATGCAATCTTATTTTGGGATGCAAGATTTACTTATGCCCTGCAACAGTCTAAAGGGCCCCATACACTGAACGATTGTCTGAACGACTGTCTGAACGATTGTCGTTATCGACCCATGCACACGCTATTCTTACAGTATGAGCGATCTCCGCACCGATTTCAGTCTGAACGAAGATTTTGTCTCAGGAAGACATGACGTCATCTCTAGAAGAGATGCGCGCGATAGCGTTATATTGGCAGGCAAACCCATACATTGAACGATCTGTGTATGACAAACATAAGTCGCAAGCCAGCAACCTGGTCGTGACAGATTCCCGCTGACATCGTTCAGACACGAAGCTCCGCCCACTTTTGGATTCAGACACGCCCATACGCAGTGTTTTTGCGAACGTTACAGGCAGTCGCTCAGACAACCGTTCAGACAATCGTTCAATGTAAGGGGGCCTTTATACCTTTCCATTATCATCAGTATGATAATTATTACGGATCTGACACTGAGGATCCTCAGGAAGACTTGACTGAGATGATGCAAAACACAATGATAGGGGAGGGTCTGGTACGAGGTGCAAAGCGTTGTATGATAGGCTACAATGCTACCGATCATACACACAAACACACACATATACGTATATATATATATATATATATATATATATATATATATATATATATATAATATATATCTAATATATATATATATATATACATATATATATATATATATATATAGTATAGAATCATATATATATCTATATATATATATATATAAGTCTATCACATTACCGTGATTCATATACATGTATCGAACTACAAATGTCCTTTAATATCTAATTCGCTCTACCTCGGAATTAATATATTTTCATATATGTTAACCGGTATCATTTTCCTAATGACAATCTTGAATTTGAAACAGAAATGAAAGAAGAAGGCATGGAATTCGCTTTTTAGGGAATAGAATCGAAGAAATGTGTAGGTTAATTACTGGAAGTGTTCTTCATGTCT
Organism: Macrobrachium nipponense; assembly: GCF_015104395.2. Taxonomy (NCBI): domain Eukaryota; kingdom Metazoa; phylum Arthropoda; class Malacostraca; order Decapoda; family Palaemonidae; genus Macrobrachium; species Macrobrachium nipponense. Next base: position 94,385,703 of record NC_061108.1, read on the forward strand.
TCAGTTTGGGGGCTTTCTGATGTCAAGACTTCGTAAATTGCTCAGATAGTCTTGCAAGTCTCATATGACTCTTTTTTTTCTCTTTTATCAAACCATTCATCTCTGATGTAAATGAAGATGCTATGTCATCATTTTCTTAGAGTTCCTTTGTTCACACTTTTGATATCATTGCTGACGTCTTCTATTTCATTTTACACCGAAGCTAATGAATCTGTTCATCGTGAATATATTTTTTTGATTCAGTCTTCATAAATCTTTTCTGAAACTCTAAATGGTATGGCTTTTGATTTAGTTTATTCAGTAACATCGAAATCAGGTCTAACGTATTTTCAGTAGGCCTAACCGAAATAAGGGAAGGAGCGACCAATTTACTTAGAAATTAAATCAGAATCCTAGATTTTGGTTTTCATTTTTTATGGAATTGTAGAATATTTATATTTCTTTATCTCAGCAAGGTTTACACATATGCACATTGCGTACTGTCCCTTACTTTGAGCATTATTTCTATAGCTAGAGAGTCTACTTTCAGTCCGTTTTTTGGCTAATTAAATGAGAAAGGTCATCCTCTTTATTCAGGTCTTTTGTCTAGATCTGTATCTAACCTTAATTCTAACTACTTTTTGTCAGTCACTAGTCATGCCTTTCGTAAAAGTTTCGTACAAAACCACATAAATTTTTTGCGTAATTCCTCATTGAAAGCAGTGACACAGACAGAAAAAAAATCTCAAAAATATTATGTTTTTGTGGAGGCAAACTAAATATTTGCAGTCAAACGAATAATGCCATTAGTGTGCAACTGTTTTATGATTTAAAGAGGATAGACCAATATTTCCATAAGTTCGCATGGGACGGTGCAACTTTTACGCTCCCGTTTCATGATTATGTTTATTTAGACTTATTCTTCCTGGCATTTTCTTCTCCTCAGTGTATACAAGCATAACAATAATTATGCACGACATCTCTTCATTATAAAAGAGAGAGAGAGAGAGAGAGAGAGAGAGAGAGAGAGAGAGAGAGAGAGAGAATTCTAATATCTAGCATGACCCTATTTGTTGTTGGGGTGGCACCAGCGTAATTAAGTCTTTTTAGGGGCGTCATGTGCTAGTGAAACATTTTTTAAATTTTTTTTTTCGCGCTATGTAATATGTATATGCGGGAAGCCAGCAACAAAAGATGAAAAAATGCTTGATATTCTCGCTTTGCAAGGAACTCGCTCTTTACTGGCTACTGACTAAAAATAAACTTGAAATTACAAGATCGAAGCTCTATAATTTTCGAACAATTTATAATAACAACAACAACAACAATATAATGATAATAGTATTAGTAGCAGTAGTTTTTGTTGTTTTTTTGTCATTATTTTCATTACCATTGTTGTAATATCAACAATAGTATTATTGTTAGAATCAAAACTTTGATAACTGCAAAGGCAAATTGGTTTGTCGTTATTGGAATGAAATAGCTTTGATATATGCATGAGAATATATCTATAGAATAGAATAAAAGTGAGAGAGAGAGAGAGAGAGAGAGAGAGAGAGAGAGAGAGAGAGAGAGAGAGAGAGAGAGAGAGAGAATTTTCCTCGAACGGGTATTCTAATGGGCAAAGGTAATCTTCGAGATCCATTAAACGACCGGAGACTGGCATGATAATCATGATTACATTCACGGGATCGGAATTACATTTTTTCTCTCTCCTTCGCTCGTTGTCTAACGAGAGTGATTAAAGGCGGAGACTGGAGGAGATTATCGCTTCAGGAGGTCGCTGATTGCTTGGCATTATCGAGAGGCACTCAAATAGGCTTATACGAAAGGTGAAGTAATTACATGCAAATTCTTTTGCATGTTATTAGAGTAGTTACCGTTATGTAAATGCCACTTGAATTGTTATTTATTACTTACTTGAAAGTTACTTGCATGAATGTTTATTGTCGTAATGATAGATAAATCTGTAAGGGCACACAATATTAACAAGAGGCAAGAATTCAGGTAAATAGATGGTATGTTGAATTTCAGTTCACAAATAGCCTTTAACTGATGAAAAAATAAAATAGACATCAATATATGGAAAAGTGAAAAAAAATAATACAACGTTTTGGTAAAAAAAAAATATTGGAACATTAATGCACACATATGTCAAAACTATGATAAATTGTTGGATAAAAAAAAGCAATCGTATCCGAATCGTATAAGTTCTCTATTATTTTCACTTTAGTTAACCCCTTTTGAAAGTTTTTTTTTTTTGAGGTCTCAAGGTCTTAGGGAGAAAATCAAAACAATATCAGCTCCTTGCACCTATACAAAAGGCTCATCGGTAATGCCTCAAGCCATCTTACACTCTCTGCGCCATTCACCTCTGTCCTGCACTCGTTATTTCTCCTGGACTGTTGAGACCCTTCCTTTCTGTTACCTGTTTTCCAACTTCTAATGACGCCTTATAGGTCATCCCCTAATTCCCTGACATTTCATAATTGTACATTCTTTCCACATGAGCAAAACCATCTCAAAATTTTCTTATCCATCTTTTTGCCACATTTCGTATCTTTGCTTTTCTTATCTCTCAATTCTTCTAATGGTGCATCTTCTACGTAAACAGTTCAACTGAAATGCTTCCTCCTTTTCATATCTATTCTTCTTATGCTATAAATATAATCTATCTCTACAGATTCCACCTTTTCTCTTTTGTTCGCGTAAACGTCTCTACACTACTTCCTTTTAACATTCCAACCTTGGCTTTTATAAACACTCCAAGTTTACTGCCATTGTTCTGTATGCATCCTACTACTTCCCATACTTCGCTTCTCTTATATTTCACCTCTCCTCTCATCCTACATCATCCGACATATTTACTTACAATCAGATACATGAATCTACTGCTCCCAATGACGCTATCAGTATTCGCCTTCGATACTCCATCTCTCTTGTTTCCATTTGCTCCCATTTACTCTCAAGTGTTTCCTTTTGAGATATTTTCAAACTCTTTCAATAGTATCTCCAGTTTCTCCTCACTATCTAACAAACTTGTATTCCCCAAATTTTTTTTCTTATTAGGTGATATTCATGCAAGTAACAAGAATCATAGATTCTATACAGAAAGGGAATGGTTTCTCAATATCAAGTGCACATTCAATATTATTTATATTTTTACGATGCA
>NC_061108.1:94391353-94398853 GCF_015104395.2 Macrobrachium nipponense
GGGAAACTTGGAGAAGAACCGGAGGAGCACTTCATATTAAGCATATTGAAGATCTCGTAAGCAGGAGTGGAGACACTGAAGATTAACTTTTTAGTTACATTGTTTCTATTAGTCGCTAGATTTCGCTTTATTTTCAAATGATGCGGAAGGGAAAGTAAAAAAGAAATTAATGGATTTTGAACTTGATAGCTTAAAATAAGTGAGAACGGGGTGAGGGTTATTAAAACGGAAATCAAGTTGTGTTACGACGAGCAGAAATGAGGCGACTGGGTGGGAGTGGAAAGAAATTTTATGCTCACAACAAGTACTTCCTCTCATCTGACCAAAATGGAGTATCATCGTTACCTTACTTTCCATTTACTCTTGCGCTGAAGTTTCTTGATGGAGTTGGATATAATTAAGATATTTCTACACCTCCCTAATCATGATTATCATTTTGCAGGAGCTGAACCTTATTCATTTGGGACGAACCTACAGAGGCGGTTGCCTTCAAATTCAAGCTTACAACATGACGTTTATTTGAAAGAAATTACGGAAATATAGAAAGAAGAGAAATAGGTCAGTTAAAGATAAATTGCAGTAATGCATTGCATCACCGCTTGATCATTTGAGGTTATGATTGCAAACACCCTCTTGGGCCTGGTTCCTTGAGAGGCCGTATTTTTTATATAATCTATTAATTAATTAACTTTTTCATCTGAATGTTTGCTTTTGATAATGCGTGCTAGAGCTGTTATGTTAATCATGTCAGATTTATCAGGCTCTGTGTCCCCGTTGTCAATGTGGAAAGGTAATGCGTTTAAATCTATCGACCGTGATGATATCTTCTGTAGCGTTGCTCATTATAATTGCCTTTCTCTTATCATGATAACCTACTTTAGCGTAGTAATTCAGAGATGAACTGGTCACACTGAAGACTGCCATTGAGTAGCTCTTCATCTCTGGTCTTTCTTTCCTTTCCTTGGCATGTTTGCATAGGCATTGAATTTAGTCTTTTTGAAAATTGTGGATTTGTTATTATCCAGTGTTTGGTCTTTGTTCAAATGATACTGAAGAGGAAATTCACGTCTTGAAGAAGCCAGCCACTCTTCATAGATAAAAAAAATGATAGGTTTGTGAGAGATTCAGGTCATACTTTTATTTGGAGAGAATTCACGTTTCCTTTTTATGTGCTCTTATCCATACTTATTCCTTTTAAATTCCCTTGGCTTGTTTGTTTTTGAAGGTTGCTCCACAGGTTGTTTGATGGTTTTTCGTTATTTATCGTAAATGGTAGGGATTTGGATGATTACATGCTCCATTTTCCTTCGGTTGTATTCGTCTTTCATGCTGTCACGATATTCTGTTATTTGTTACGCGCTGCCAGATTCCATCCTGTTCATTGTTGATGGACGTCCAGCTGCTGCAGTGGATGAATGCCTTGTTAACGTAGGCGGCAATGACCGGTCACTTACAGGTCTTGATAGAATAATCATTTGCGGTTTTGCATCCTCCAACATTTGTGTGCTTATGGTTCTGCAAAAACCGGTAAATGGCTTCCCTCTTCCTGTGCACAGACAATGAGGAAACTGAAACATTTGTCGGCCATGAAACTTAATAAAAAATTTTCACGGAAAACTGACAAAAGATTGCTTACGATGAATATATTCTATAATATAAAATATAATATATATATATAATATAATATATATTAATAATACTATATATATCTTCGACTACAGCTGCTACGAAAGACAAATTTTGGGTTGTGTTTAGTTAAAATTTTCTTCCACAGCCGCCATATCAATAGGAATTAGAGAGGAGATCAGATTACTATACTGTTTATCTGGCATATATATATATATATATATATATATATATATATATCAAAAAAAATATATTAATATCTATATATATACATATACACACTTACTATTTATATGAAAACTAAATAATTTGATATTATTCTCAGACACACACATATATACATACATATATACATACATACATACACACTTCTATTTATATGAAAACTAAAACATAATTTGGATATTTATTTCTCAAGAACCACACACATACTATAGATTATTACATAGATACATACATTACCATAACATACATACATTTAATAATATAATAATTATAAATATACTAGATATATAGGATATATAGATATGGATAGTATAAGTGTTATATATATGTATTATATTATATAATATTATTAAAAATCTAAATAATTTAAATTAAAATAAAATTCAGAAAATTTCTAATATATTTAATATATATATGTAGAATACTTTTATTTATAGAAAACTAACATAATTTGATAATTATTCGCAAACTGAGAACAGATTTGTAAATGGGAATCAATGAAGCGAAAGAAAGATACGTTAGGTGACTAGTTTAATGACAGAAATCTAGTTAACCAGGATCAGAACAGACAATAGAAAATAAATACTATTTTTTTTCAAAGGAAAATATTTATCCAGGCTGTTTTAAATCTAAGTAAAGACTGAAATAGTATGCAAAGATCTTGTTTATATCATAAACAATGGAATATGAATATTGTAACATTATACCAATATGTTTATCTTTCATTTTAAAAGAGAGAGAGAGAGAGAGAGAGAGAGAGAGAGAGAGAGAGAGAGAGAGGAATTTTGACAAGAACCTGCGCCCACAAGAGAGAGAGAGAGAGAGAGAGAGAGAGAGAGAGAGAGAGGAAAGAATCCGTGTGGGTATAGGACAAACAAGAGTCAAAATAAAAGGAGGGAAATTGGATGGCTGTAGAGGGTCGACATCCCCTCCGGCAATGGACCTGGAATCATGGCAGCGCACGAGACCTGATTTGTTAGCCTACCACAGACCATTTCTTTTCTTTTCTGCTCTGTTTTCCTTGACCTCTTTCATTTACCTATTTAAAGTTTTGTTTTTTGAAAACATTCTTTCAGCTCTTATAAATATCTGATATGATTTTCCATTGTAATCGAAAGCAACATTTAGGAACGTTAAAAACTTAACACATATTGTGGCGATAAATGTCGTCTCTTTGTATTTCATATTAGTGGGTAAACTTCTGTGTATTCCTGCCTAATAGTTGGGGACAAGTAGAGGGATTAGGGATTTTATATAAGCGTATACACGCGCACACACACACACTGACATACCACATTCATACATACATACGAACACATACACACATATATATATATATATATATATATATATATATATATATATATAATATAAAGACAAAATCCTCGCAGGAGAGAGAAACGACGGAGCTCTGCAAGGCCTTTCGACTTCTTTTCTTTTACTGTAAAGGACAAAAAGTCGAAAGGCCTTGCAGTAAACCATCGTTTGTCTTTCCTTCGTGGATTTTGTCCCTATTTATATATTCATCACATTCCACATTTTCGTGATTCAGTTACACACAGACACACACACACACGCATAATATATATATATATATATATATATATATATATATATATATATATATATATATATATATATATTATATATACATTCTGTAAACAGTTATCTAACTCAGACTCAACGAAGACACGAAATTGTATGAGTCAGTATTATATCTAATTGTTCTGATCTATACATGTCGATGAACTGTACTATACATTAATGATATACAAAATGACTGTTTCGCAAACCCGACTCCCCCCCCCCCCCCCCCCCTCCCCCCCCCCCCCCCCCCCCCCCCCCACCCCCCCCCCCCCCCCCCCCCCCCCCCCACCCCCCCCCCCCCCCCCCGGCCAGCCTACCCCTAACCCCCCCCCCCCCCCCCCCCCCCCAACCAGAGCAGAGTTGATTTGTGATCCCGTTAAAATTTAAGAAAAACATTTGCCTTACCGGGGATGCGTACTGACATTCGCCAAAGAAACTGAAATAATGGTAAATGGTAAATTATAGATAAAATATTACCTTAGTAATTTATAATACTCAGTTTAATAAGAAAACATCATTTACCATTTATTGTCCTTAGGATCACATCGAGGTGCAAGTGGCCCTCGTGTGTGAATTGTAGCCTAACCGCTGGTCTTTATTGGCTGAGTATCAATAATGTAAGCTTTCTCGGGAAGAGAATTCTTCCTCAGTGAAGTTATTTACTTGGACGCTCTTCGCTTCCGTTACCTTGTGGGATGGCTTTTTAGTCTCGTGTGTAAAAACGCATGCTATTTCGCAGAAGTGTAAATAACTGAATGTTATTAAAGCACACGCACGCCTCAGTGGCGTGGTTGGTATGGTGTTGGCGTCCCACCTCGGTGGTCGCGAGTTCGATTCTCGGCCATTCTATTGAGGAGTGAGAGGTGTGTATTTCTGGTGATGGAAGTTCACTCTCGACGTGGTTCGGAAGTCACGTAAAGCCATTGGTCCCGTTGCTGAATAACCGGTGGTTCCATGCAACGTAAAAACACCATAAAACAAACAATAAAACACACACACACACACACACACATATATATATATATACATATATATATATATATATATATATGTATGTATATATATGTATATATATGAATTTTATGTATGCGTATTTTATATATATATATATATATATATATATATATATGTATATGTAATATATATATATATATATATATATATATATATATATATATATTATATATATATATATACCTACATACATTAAGCTACAAATGTCCTTTAATATCCAATTCGCTCTACCTCGGAATTAATATATTTCCATATATGTTATCCGAAGGGGGATTTTTATAGCTGATAATAATTTCGACCTCTCGTGGATTCGAACCAACGCACAAGGAATTACCGACTCGGTCACTGAAGTCCTGATTTCTCTTCTGCGCGCTGGTTCGATTTCACGAGAGGACGAAATTATTATCAACTAAAAAAATCCCCTTCGGTTAACATACATGAAAATACGTTAATCCCGAGGTAGACCGCATTGTATATTAAAGGACATTGTAGATTAATGCATATATATATATATATATAGTATATATATATATAATATATATATATATATATGTATATATATATATAGTATGTGATAGAAATTCATAGATATATATGAGTTTATGTGTGTGAGAGTGTGTGTACAAACTAACCGAAGATAACTACTTCCAAAGTAACGGTTTTTGAATGAAGGAAATAATCTAATAAAGGTGATGAATATTATTAACTAATAAAAATGAATCATTTTAGCTGTTTCCTTAAGGAAATGGGAAAGACAATCATAACGAAATGATAATGAAAACAAAAACTAAATGAGACGACACATTTCTTTTCCACATTCCACTTCCAGAATGAACCTTCCGTTGATATTTCTTTATAAAAAGAAAATGACTTAACAAGGAAAAGACAAGATGAGCAAAATAAGAAATTTTCTTTATAGAATTTTTTCCTTTGGTAATAGCAATATCATGAAGATCTCTCAAAATAAGGAAAAAAGTCCCCATTCGATAACAACGTCAGCAGTCCATCTTGAAAAGAAATTTAATTGGACATGAATTTTCAAGAAATGTCTTTGGCGAGTGCTGGCTTTAATGAGAAATTTCACAGATATCATCTCGAAAAGTTTGTCCATTAAGCTTAGTTTCCTCTTCATCAGGCAACTTCTTCGTCCCTGTACAGAAAACTCCGAGACTTGACTTTTTTCTCCAGATCAGCAGGATCCGACTGCGATAAGAAATCCTCCAGATTCTCTTTTTGGTAAGATTATGTTCCAGTTAAGGAGGAACATAAAATTACACACACACACCGAGACACGTGTATATATAATATATATATATATATATATATATATACACGGACACACACATACATATATATATATATATATATATATATATATATATATATATATATGTATATATATATATATATGTATATTTCCCGTGATCGGGTCGCCAACGCGACTTCGTTCTACTATGCCGGCTGTGGGTTCGAATCCTACGAACGTCAGAATTTTTGAGACTTTTTAGTGGCAAAAGTATCTAAAAACGCTGAGAATGCGAGAAGTTAAGAGGGCATTGTGGTTATTACATTTACACCCACACACACACACACACTCATATATATACGTATATATATATATATATAGTATATATAGTATATATATATATATATATATGTGTATATATATATATATATATATATATACATACATAATATATATATATATTATATATATATATATATATATATATATATATATATATATATATATATAGCCTATCATCTTCGTTCCTTTCCTCATAACATTGCTATTTCAAATGATAACAGCCGTCTTCTCACATGTACTAACCTTTTACCACTGCTTTGTATTTCAGTATTTTACATGCAAAATATTTGCCTTTAAAGCAGCGGCCTTTCTTTTGTTATTTCACTTTCAGCATTCATACTTAATATCCATAAAGGAGAACTGACTCAGTAATCCCTTTATACATTCCAGCTTGGCTTACATAGTCACTACTCCTATACTCAGGATATACTGGACATATCCTATTACCGTACTCAGTTCACCAGTTCTTGACTCCCCGTCTCAGGTCATTCTATCATCATCCTTCTCATTAACTCCTAGATACGCGTTTAAATCAACTGTTTACTTCCTTTTACCACCAACAGTAACATTCATTGCATCATCTTCCAGTTTCCATTTACCATGACAACCTTAGCCTTCCTCACATTCCCTTTCAATTTTCTCCTCTAGAGGCTCAAATTTTTCAGTGGTTTCACCAGTTTCTCTTCACTGTCTTCAGTTAATGCTGTATTTTGTATTTTCATTTTCAGTCCCACAGCTTTGCACCTGTATCTATTGTCCATTCCCTTAACTTCCTGTATTACTTTGTCTAAGAACGTAATATACAACCGTATTGCATAACTCATCTACATCACAGATCCATTTCTTTACTGAAGCAGTACTTATCCAATCATTAATCCTTACGTATACATTGACTGCAGTGTCAAAACCTCAAACTGATCTCAAGTAATATTCTTTGGATCATACATTTCAGTATCTACACTGCATCTCCGTCAATATTTTACTAAACTCCTTATAGGTTACATATACTGAATACAACGTTTACCTTTAATCTCAAACTCTACATACCAGATTATTTGATCCGCAGACCCTCTTCCTTTCCCTGTCTAATCCTACACTGCTCATCCCATAACATTTATTCTGCTGACTGTCTTGCTTTCTCAGTTATACTATACATATTCTCCAGTTCACTAATCAGTGTTAAGCCTGTATAATTCTTATTTTCTCTCTCTGGATCGGTACGAGTTATTCTTATTCCCCATTTCTTTAGTACCTCTCCCTCATCCAGTTACTCCTTTCAATCTTTGGTCAGCCATTCAGTCAAAGTTTCTCGGCGGTGCCTTGTCATTGCATTAGGAATTCATTCAACTTCTTGTGCCATTGAATTGTTCTTTATTTTAATTTCGGGGACCATTTTCTATCCTCCACCTTTAATAACTCTTCAAAGCACTTTCTCTCTATCCACACAGGACAGGGCTTTG
>NC_061108.1:94401353-94406353 GCF_015104395.2 Macrobrachium nipponense
GAATTTCTAGAGTTAAAGAAATTTGTCTCAAAGAATAAAACTTGCGATGCACGAGAGAATTGTTGCTGTAACTCTTCGAAGCGCATTGGAGTGTGGCCCTTGAAGTAGAATAAAAAGAAATTAATAGTGTTTAGCATTGTATTTGTTAGAATTATTCACAGTATGCACTCATTCTAACGTAAGAAGCCAAACATGAAATTAGAATGCCTGGTAAGCTTCTTAACAAGAACAGGCTGGAAACAGGCAACCTTTTAATGGATATGCACAATAAACCATCATTTATCAAAAATTTATGCATCTTACCACGAACTGGGCACTCAGTTACCCAATGTGAAATGTCCTGACTGCATTCTTACAACGAAACCAAGACCCAGTGCATGTCGGTGCTCCCGAGAAACCATCGGCTGGAATTTGTGCACGAATTTCCGTATTTGGGTCACATTATCACCCACGACCTAAAAGATACAGCAGACATTGAACTATGTGCAACTGGCAACTTGATTGCAAGGTTTGCCTTCTGTCACCAAGACGTGAAACTGCTTCTCTTCCGCTCGTACTGCTACAGTATCTATGAGTGTTCCCTCTGGACGAACTATACCCGAGAGACCATGAGACATATCACTGTTGTGCACACTGACATTTTGAGACGCCTCACAAACACTCCCCGCTACCACTCCGCCACACAGATGTTCATAGAAAATCACTTGGACAATTTAAAAATCATTGTAAGGCGAACAATGTCCAGTCTGGTAACCCGAATGAGAAACAGCAGCAACTCGCTCATACAAAGCATCCTAAGGAGTGAAGCAAGAAGATCTAAATGGTGGGAAAGATGGGAAAATGAGGCCTTTTTCCCCGAAAGGACTTAATCTCTGTATTGGCAAGATGTCATCTGCAGATTCTGTCATTATTATTATATTTATTGCTGATATTTTAATTTCTTATTATTACTGTGAGTACTATCAAGTTAAAGTTTTTTTACATTCAATTTTCGTATTTATTCCTCTTGACCTGACTACTGTAACCACATAAGGTCTCTAGTTGAAATTTGTTATATAATTCTGTGCACTAACTGTTATAACTCTCCATGCATTTTTTTCTCACCAATATTATTACTGGTATTACTAGTATTATGATTACTATCTTTTATGCTACCTCAGCTATTCTATGGATAAGTGCCGATTATTCATTTTTTTTATTATGTTGTCTCATGTATCTAGATTGTGTATGTTACTGACTTGTATTTTGTATATGACCCTGAGCTGAAATAAAGGATATTATTATTAATAATGCTTGCGACCATTTTTAAACTCGAAATTGTTTGTGAGTGATGAGGCAATTATCCAATGCAACTGCATCTTCTTACAAAGTATCTGCACCCTGATCATCTGAGTGGGTTGTAATATCCTTCAAACAACCTCTATTGTCTCAGCTTATTTGTTAAAATTCTCTGATACCAACCACACCAACCAATAATTGATTTTACTCTTGTTCATTTTTTTCCGGTTAGCTTATGTCTTAAGATCGTAAACCCCAACAGATCTTTCTTATCTGTTTTCTGCTGACAAACCTGGAAACTTCTTCAGCACATCCACAAGCATCATCTGTAATATGAAGCAGCAAACGAATTGCTCCACTTCCATTCGATTCGTTAATCAGTAACTAAGCTTTTTCTAGAAATTCTTTTATCTTTTTTTTACTTCTGGGTTATCTTGCTTTGTTCTTTGTTTATTCTGTTGTTCTAATTTCAAATTTATTTGTCGCTATTTTAACTTCAACTGTTACTCATAAGGTTATATTACCCTGAATTTTCACGGCAAAGGACAAAACATCATATTGTGAAATTTTCTTTTCGTGTAATTCTGAAACTTTTTCTAAATATGTTTTACGCCGACGTTGCCTTCATTCAGAATGGAAAATTTTCTAGTTTCCACATAAAAGAAAAATCTGTAAACTTTTTTAGGGGACGATGAAGGCGCCATTTCATTTTAGCACAAAAAGAAACACGAGAAAGTGTTCAAACTGAATAAACTACTAGTGCAATTATATGTAGTAATATCAATATAAATAAAATGGAAATTCTGGCAATAAATGCGCGCCAAATAGAAATAACCACATAGATTTTTTTTACTTTATTTGGTTGTGTTTGAACGGTATTATTGTGGTGAAGTTGTAACCAAATATGGTTTCTCGTGGCATCGCTCCCTAAAGCCAAGGCAACTAGTACCTCTGGGAAATCAAGATTTAGTAGAAGACTACTTTAAAAACTTCACCTTCCTAGGATCTTGAATTTGTTATATGTAGTATATTTTTTGCCGTATATACGTATCCGTAGAACCTCGTTGTGTTTCCTCCATACAGAGAATGCTTTAAATTCTTGGAAATATTTTTCGTTTTATGGAGCGTTAACTTCTGATTTTAGATACCGAAAGTAAGGGGGCAAATCAGCAAGGAATTCAAGGTACCAGGTATATATACAGGTTCGTGATGAGGAAAGATAGAATTCTTGAATGAAAAATGATCGCACCACAAATTCACTCTTCCTTATTTGCTACGAAACAAATGCACGACGAATAAAACGAATAATTAAAGTATGTTTAGCTTTCATAGTGTACTCCGTGAAATTTCTTATGGTGCCTGAGATTTGCAAAGTTGATTTGAGTCGTCCCAAACTGCAATGTCCCTGACATCCTGAAATAATAACGACAGAATTCTTGCTCTATGCATGACATAATGTCCTAGTTGTTTTCTTTCTTTAAGAGCATCATCAGTTTGTACGAAATATTGTATCGTTTCTATAACAGGGTAAGGGTTCTTCTTTAGAGACTTTCCTTAATTAAGTTTCATTGTGATTTAAGATTTTGTCTTGCTTTTAACTTACTACTAAGTAAAGAATCTTGTAACTTTGTTATTAATTGTACTGACTTTATATTACGGCTTTAGATTTTGAGGGTCGGCAAAAAGCGCCAAGTCAAGAAAATGACTCATTTCTTGATATACATGTCTTTCATTTCTTCCCTATTACAAAAGTCTCTGAATATCTATTTCCTAAAAAGCAAGTTTGTCAAAGACAATGATTTATAACTCATAACTTCATTTGCGAGCAAACTGTTATGTCACTTTAACATTAATTATTTAGGTATACTATGCTGAGAATAATATTTTCATATAACATTCTCTTATCACAAGCGTTAACAAGTTGCCATAGAGGCTTTAGCATTTTGAAGAAAAACAAAAGCCCAGAATATCGCACAAGGACCTTCCCTCACCCCTCCTCAGCCAATGAGAGAGAGCTGCTTTACATGACGTCATCCAGAACTCTTCGCACAATTGGCCAATGAATTATCTAAGGGGGAATACGAAAAGCTCCCGCGAAGGTGTTTCAGGTACCATACATGTCCCCCTACATAACTTATTTTACACCCTCTTCCTCTTACCCTGAGCGCTATAACGCTGTTTTATTGCCCTAACTCAATTCTCGATCTGAAAAAACCCCCAGCCCCTGGGGTTTGTCGGAGTTATGGGGAAGAGTGTTTTTCGGTTTATGGCTGTATTGGCCGTCGCTTTGAGGCGAAGTTATGGTTTACTCGAGAGCTTTAGGGTTTAGCGAATCTGATGTCGCTTTCTTTAGGTTTTTAAAGACATATAGCTGTCTTTAACTCACTTTTGTCTAAAATATACATCTCCCACACGTTCCCCTTGGAAATCTATCTAACTATTCTTTTTCCTCAAAAGATCTAATTTCTCATAGCAAAAATAACGAGCTGATTTATCGGCGATAAAATTTCCCGCGGAGGTATCATTAGATTTCTGCTTATAATCCATCAAGGAGACTTGTAAGGCTTAATGCATTGCCTTAAATTCTTCCATCGAGAGAGTTCCTTGAGTGAAGGGTTCTTTCGTGAGGGCTGGAGGAAAATGCAAATTCATCATGGGAGAGCGGTTCCCTGGAAAGTGCAGGAAATTGGCAACTCAGCACTTCAATTTTTTTGAATTGGAAAACGAAATCACATAAAAAAACATACAAAAACTCGCCCTTCCCCCGTGAAAAATAAAAACGAGCTTACAGCGTTTGTTATCACCGCAATGATGGTAGAAGATAAATTTCTTCCTCTATTATTATTGTAAAAACAAGGCAATTTTTGTTTTCTGTACAAGAAAGCTTTTGAGTTTGGTTTTTGTCTGTCCGTCCGCCCTCAGATCTTAAAAACTACTGCGGCTAGAGGGCTGCAGATTGCTATGTTGAACATCCACCCTCCAATCATCAAACAGACCAAATTGCAGCCCTCTAACCTCGGTAGTTTTTATTTGGTTTAAGGTTAAAGTAAGTCATGATTGTGCGTCTGGCACCGCTATAGGTGCTTACAACACTGGTCACTACCGGGTTGTGGCTGAAAGTTTTATGGGCCGTGGATGATGGCCCGTGGCTGAGAGTTTCATACAGCATTGTGCGCTGTACAGAAAACTCGATTAACCCGAAGAATCTTCGTCGTATTTTTTGATTGATTAATTATAGTTAAAATAGTAAAACAATGCTGCTAGGGAATTTTTGAGAAAATATAAATGAATTTGAGTGAGGGGCTTTAGGGAAGGGAGAGGTTTCTTTAATCAAGTAGAAGCGAAAGGAAATCCAAAAATAAAGTCGCCAAGATTTCCAGGAACCCGAATCTTATCAACTTGCAGGAATAATGTTGAAACCTTTGCAAGAAAATTCGACATCATGCTCTTCATTTTAATTTGTTAGTTACTCATTGTGCAACACGCTTAATGACGTTGTGGCTATCAGTTCAACTTGTGCAAAAATGGAAGGACGAAAAAAATTCTGTTTACAATTTAGTGTCTTTAACTTTCGAACAATAATAATTTGATTTCGAGCTCTGCAATAAATCATATGACATGAATAATATGAGCACAAACATACGAAAATATAAAGCCTAATTCATTATCAAAAGCGAGAACAAAATGTTAGCAGAAAAAAAAAAAACATTCACAATTTCGTT
>NC_061108.1:94411353-94418853 GCF_015104395.2 Macrobrachium nipponense
GTTCCATGATATTTTCTGCTATTCCTTCTATCTGTTTCCATGCCTGAATTATCATGTAGCGTTCTCTTCTCCTTTCTAGACTATATAATTTTAAGAATTGTAGTCTTTCCCAGTAGTCTAGGTCCTTAACTTCTTCTATTCTAGCTGTAAAGGACCTTTGTACACTCTCTATTTGTGCAATATCCTTTTGATAGTGTGGGTACCATATCATATTGCAATATTCAAGTGGACTACGAACATATGTTTTATAAAGCATAATCATGTGTTCAGCTTTTCTTGTTGTTTTGAAGTGCCGTAACAACATTCCCATTTTTGCTTTACATTTTGCCAACAGAGTTGCTATTTGATCATTGCATAACATGTTCCTATTCATCATCACACCAAGGTCTTTAACTGCTTCCTTATTTGTGATGGTCTCATTATTAGGTCCCTTATATGCATATAGCTTTCTTTCTCTGTCTCCATAATTTATTGATTCAAATTTATCAGAGTTAAATACCATCCTATTTACCTCTGCCCAATCATATACTTTGTTAAGGTCTCTTTGTAGAGCGTTCCTATCTTCATCACAAGTAATTTCTCTACTTATTCTTGTGTCATCTGCGAAACTACTCACTACCGAATCCTTAACATTATTGTCTATGTCTTCAATCATAATAACAAACAGTATTGCAGCTAACACCGTACCTTGCGGCACACCGGATATTACCTTGGCTTCATCCGATTTCTCGTCGTTTTGCAATAACTATCTGTTTTCTGTTGTGTAAAAATTCTTTTAACCATCTTCCTACTTTATCCACGATATTGTGTTTTCTAATTTTCTTCGCTAATATATTATGGTCTACTTTATCAAAAGCTTTTGCAAAGTCTAAATAAAACCACATCCGTTTCATTTCCGCTTTTCATATTTTTGAATATGTTCTCACGGTGGACTAACAGTTGGGTTTGTGTACTTTTTCCGGGTACGAAACCATGTTGTCCTTTATTAAACAAATTATTTTTTATTAAATGTTTCATAATATTTTTCTTCATTACCCTTTCATACACTTTCATAATATGTGATGTTAGACTCACAGGCCTATAATTACTTGCCTCTAGTCTTGATCCACTTTTGAAAGTAGGGGTAATATATGCTAATTTGTGCTCATCATAAATCTTGCCTGTATCTACACTTTGTCTTAATAATATTGCAAGTGGCTTTGCGATAGAATGAACTACTTTCTTTAACAAAATAGCAGGAATTCCATCAGGCCCTGCAGCAGCTCCATTTTTAATTTCATTAATAGCCTGCACAATATCAGCTTCATTAATATCTATGTCAGCTAAATATTCACTATTTTCATCCCTTACTTCTATATCATTATCTTCATTATCTATTCTAGGGGTGAATTCTCTCTTATATCGTTCTGCCAGTATGTTGCAAATTTCCTTTTTTTTCAGGGAGGGAGGATGAGAAAGAGACACATACCCTCTATAAAAAATCGACGCACAAATTATTCCAATCTGTTTTAATAGGAAGTTTTCGAATCGATGGAATTTGCTCCGGAAACGCCGGGTAATTAAGGCCACGCCATGAACGCCGCGCGGGGCGCCGAACAGTTAACACGAGCGGGCCCCCGGTAAAAGTAGGTTGTAATTACAGAACAATACCTGATTATGACCCGTATATCAGGGCACTCGGCAATTACTGTCCCCGGGTACCTCAGGGGGTCACTCGTTCCGACCGGACGTCACTGTTCGTTTACGACCTCTCCTGCAGGGATGGAAATGCCCCTGCAGGAGGGACAGGGAAAGCGAGGAGAGAGAGAGAGAGAGAGAGAGAGAGAGAGAGAGAGAGTAATGGTAAGTAGACTGAATGGGAGAAGAGGGAAATGTAGAAAATGAGTGGAAAATAAGAGGTGATTACGTCTAGGGAAATGAATGGCCACACGAATCACTTATTAAGGATCATTAATTTGCCAAACACGCGTATTATAAGTATATTACCTTACATTTTTTGTATAAATTCTTCGGATATTAGTTTACATGGTTATATAAATTAGTATTTTCATTGAATTTTGTTTGATATTGTAAAGCGAAAAATGTAATTAATTGAAATGAAAAATAATACTTTTTCGATAAACGCAATTTACATCCCTTTTTTTCGTATTTTGGAGGGGATGAATTATTCATGAAAGCGAAATTGTTTAGTGTTCGTTAGATTAAGTACAGGGACATCAATCTATTTTTGCTTCTAGAAAATTGCGAATTGCGTGATGTATTAAATAACTTGTTATGGTCAGGTGTGTTTGTTCTTTCATTTGCATAAAAAGCCACAATGACTTTTTCTTCACCTTCTGGTTTGTTCACGTTCTTTCATGTATTCAGATTATTCATATAAGTAATTGATTTGTTTCTATGCAGTTCTCTTGGGTTTTATTGAACAAACTTAACGTCAAGAATGATGATCATTTATCACATTTTGAACGAATTGTTACGTATTCAAACTCAAACGTGGTTTTATTTTTATATAATATATATATATATATATATATATGTATATATATATATATATATATATATATATATATATATCATATATATGATCTCCAGACGGCAATATAGCAAGATTTCAGGAGGTTCCATGATACAATCTCAGTAATAGGACATAATTTATTATAAAAAACATTTTGCACACAAAACACGGTGCATCATCAGTCTGTGAAGAAATAAAGAACAATTACATTATTATTAATACATAAAAGGAATTCATCAAAGATTAAAATTGACATTAAAAAAAACTGTAAAAACGCGTTATTATTTCTAAGAAGACAGGTTAAATAAACAAGAGAGAGACTACTAAAACGCCAAACCATCTAAGGTAAGAGAAGAAGAGGGACCACAGTTTTTGTGATTCCCTCTTCTTCTCTTACCTTAGGTGGTTGGTGTTTTAGTAGTCTCTCTCTTGTTTATTTTACTGTCTTCTTAGAAAATTATAACGCTTCTTTATAGTTTTTTTAATCTAAATTTTAATGTTTGATGAATTCCTTTTATGTATTAATATAATGTAATTGTTTTTTATTTCTTCACCAGACTGATGATGCACCGTGGTTTTTGTGTGCAAAACGTTTTTTATAATAAATTGTACCCTGTTACTGAGATTGTATCATGGAACCCCCTGAAATCTTTATATATATATATATATATATATATATATATATATATATAAATGTGTATATATACATATTAATATATTTATATATATATATATATATATACATACACACATATATATATATATACATATATATATATATATATATATATATATATTATATATATTGATATATATATATATATCTATATATATATATATATATATATATATATATATATATATATATATATATATGTATAATATACACACACACACAACACACACACACATATATATATTAGTATACTATATATATATATATATATATATATATTATATAATATAATATATATAAATATATATATATATATATATATATATATATTACACACACAACACAAACACACACACACACACCCACCCCTATATACGAAACGTTAGGGCGATTATACTGCGTTTGAATAATAGATTAATTTGATTTTCCAGTTCGCGCAACTTTGGGAATAACACTGAAGGGGAATTATAAGTGATAAACGGTTTGGTACAGAAGTGACTCGAGCACTCGACGTACGAACCGACGACTTCCAGTTGACGTTCAACGAATGGTCTTGAACGTCGACTGGAAGTTGCTGGTTCGCGCTGTTGAGTGTTCGAGTCATCTAGGCACCAAACCATTTATCACTCATCACTCCCCTTCGGTGATATCCCCGAAGTAGCGCGAATTGGGTATCTAAGGACATTCCTAGGGCTGAGAATTAAAGGGGCCAATGTCAAAAAATGGTCGATTGTAGTTAAGACCGTCACTACACTAGAAATTTATCTCTGTTTCAGTGCTATAATGGTCAATGTTATAAGTTAAGCAATCACCCCAAAAAAAGCTTTCGTTTGCTGTACTTACCTGAATTTTAATAAAGGAAGCAATATTTTAAATGCGTTTTTCTGAAAACATGGTTTTATGACATTGGCCCTTCTAGTTCTCAGCCCTAGATTTGTAGCTTAATGTATATATATATATATATATATATATATATATATATATATATATATATATATATATATATATATATAAAATGCCAAAGTGATGTGATAAAATTTCACACACACACACACACACATATATATATATATATATATAGCAAAATTTTCCTCTGCAAAACCAAATTAATCTATTATTTAAAGGCAGTATAATGGCCTGAATGTTTCTGAACTATGTCAGCCCTTTCGTCAGCGGAAAATAAGTAATCACCGAAGATAGTAAGTACTATAGTAGAATCACATTAACCGTACATTTGATGTCTAGGCCAGTCCCTTACGACGCTCCTGATTGGCTGTTGATAAGCCAGTCACAGGGCTGGCAACTCTCATTCTCTTTCGAAAGTTCACATGGGTAGGATCTATGTTCCACCTCTCCTGAGGGATACGTCTTTCAAAAGTATCCCTCAGGAGAGGTGGAACATACATCCTGCCTATGTGAAGTCTCTCGAGAGTCTGAGAGTTTTCAGCCCTGTGACTGGCTTATCAGGAGCCAATCAGGAGCGTCGTAAGGGACCGACCTAGACATCAGATGCACGAGTGATGTGAATCTACTATAGTAGGAACACTATAAGCCAAATTGGGAGTGTTGATGGCCGAGCTGGAACGGAGTTACGTTGCATCAGCGCTATCCAATCAGCAGCTTAGGAGGGAGGAAGATAGGGCGTCGTGTTGATTCCCGGTGGGCGTCCGATGGTCCCGTGTTTTGATGGTGGTAAGATGAATAACTCCTCTTGCTGGAAATTGCATGAAGGGTTTTCTTGTCTTATGTTTAATGCCTCGAGGATGGAGAGCGATATGGGTTAGTTCTTCACTCTCGTATATCGGTTCATGCTGGTCGTAGAGCGATGCGAAGTCTGTTCCCGTAGAATTGACTTTAGCTGTTGTCATTTCTTATAAGTTTTAGATTTCTTGGGAAGTTAACATTGGGGAAGTGAGGAAGGCAATGAATAGGTTGAAAAATGGAAAGGTGACGGGATATGATTGTTTACAAGTGAGAGATTGCACTACGGTTGTGAAATGTGGCCGAGAGGCTGACCAAGGTTTATAAGGTATGTACGGATGAGGGAAAAGTTCCAAGAGATTGGGTGGAATAATTAGTCCTTTCTATTAATATAAAAGGGATAAAAGAGATTGAGAGTCATAGAAGCATAAATTTGCTGAGTATACCAGGTAATGTGTATGGTAGGGTTTAACTGAGAAAGTAAAACAGATGAGCGAATGTTTGATATGAGAAGAACAGTGTGGTTTAGACAAGGGAACAGAAAACGCAGCTCTTAGTGAATACGATAAAAAGATCAGGAAAATCATTAATACAAGTATCGGAAAGCATTATGAATAAAAACGTGCACAAAGGATAGAATTAGTAGGTGAAGTGTTTATAATTTATGAAAGTTATTCAAACAACATCAGCATTACTATACTATGTTTTTTTTCCATCTGTCCATCCGCCTGTGGTGTTTTCGCATGGTAACACTGCGTCCCGGGCTTTAAATAGTTACGCTATGTGTAAGTTTTAGGTAAATAAAAGGATATCTGGGTGTACATTTGCAACTGAAAAGTGTTTTAATAATTTACACTATGCGAATTACACCGTTAATATTCGAAATAAGGTTATTATTATTGTTGAATGTAAGCTGAATGTAACTATCTACAGCCCGGGACGCAGTGTTACCATACGCAAACACCTCACGCTGGTGGACAGATGAAAAAAAACAGAGTATAGGTTTGTGTGAAAAAAGTAAGAACGACGATTCAAATGAAGGTCGTGAGTATCACCAGTTTTTACAAATCACAGCGATATCAATATCTATAATATTAATAAAACAACATTTTGAGTATCATGAACGTCAGATGTTTGTTTAAATATCAGTATAACTAACCAGGGTTTCTCAGAGATTGAGTGGACTCGTATGAAAAATGTAACTAAATGTTTGGAAAGAAAATAAAATCCGTTTAACAAGAACACAAAAAATAAGAAGCGAATAACTTGAGAAAATGAGAAGAGTAATTAGTTCAAAGGGTATCTAATACTGTGGCGATAATTAAGAAAAGCAACTCTCGCTAGACTGTTGATAAACTTGAGTAAATATGGCTACAATGTCTGAGAGGAGGCCTTAGTACTAGGAATTAGGCACTGTATCTTGAGAATCATTTGTTCTATTAAAAACAAAACATGTTTAAGAAATTTCAAAGCTAATTCCCACGACCAGATTAGTCTTACAAAGCAACCTAAATAACATGAAGTGAGCAAAATAACCTAATTCCCAATACTTACATTACTAGTCTTAAGGTAAAGAATGTTGCAAAATTTTTAAAATGAACCGGGATGAAATATAATCCGTCAATAAAAAAATGTGTTATGAAGTTTGTATTGATTTCGTAGACCTTTTTGGTTTTTCCTATCACCAGCTGAGAGAAAGTTTTGAACAGCAGATTTCTGACACAATGCAGATTGAATATGATTTTGAGCATTGTAATATATTAAAATGAGTTTTCCTCTCGCAAACAGGATTCATGATGAAGCAACTGCAGGAAATGTCACTCTCCCTTCGCTAAAGATAGATGATCATTCAGACTCTAATTAGTGTCTGGGGTTGCAGCCAGGGGCGTGGCACCATATTCAGAGAAGGAGGAGAATGATGTGGTGGGGTGGGGATTGGGGGAGTGTCTTGGGGATGTGTGTGTTTGTGGAGGGGAGGGGGGAGGGAACGAGGGAGGTAGGGGAATGGGAGTGGGCGCTCTGTACCGCCCCATTTGTCGCATCTACCTCACCCATCCTGACTGACGGTCGCCGCATGCCCTAAATTGATTCATTTGCATCTAAAGCACCGTCATAAGGGCTTTACCGTTCGCCGTGGGATCGATGAAACTTCGCTCCTGAGTCGGGGGCGAAAGGGGTTATAACTGCGTGGCCACGACCGGTGGGTGACTATAAACGTGCGTCGTTGACTTTTCAGAGAGAAGTGAGGAACGCTGGAGTCTATGAAGTAGGACTTGCGGGTTGCTTTTAAGGGAACCATGAATATTTACAGGTGAGAGCAACAGGTGTGTTGGGAATTGATCACTGGCCTGAGCATGCAATACACGATTTGCTTTAAGAATTGAAAAGTTTGTACACATAATGATGAGGTCTTCATTTCCTTTATCAAATTAAGTATACGTCAATATTTAAAGCATTCAGAAATTGTAAGTTTGTATATAAAACGTGAATATCGAAAGTTAATAGTAAAAGAAAGTAATGGTCCTGCTTGTTGACTCATCTATAGTTGAGGGGTTGGTAAAAACACATATGGAAAAATCAATGACACTTGCTCTATGTCATAACTTCG
>NC_061108.1:94421353-94431353 GCF_015104395.2 Macrobrachium nipponense
GAAGACAGTCTGCGCCTTTTATCAGCTCTCGTTCTTCTTTTTTTTTTTTTTCTTGCGCCGAATAATCTCCTTACAGATCGCTCGCCGTCATGTCTTTCGGCGTCTTCAAAGATAGCTAACTAAAAAGCTCTGATCAAAGTGGCTCACTTCATGCAATATTGAAAGAGACTTCATAGGATACATTAGCCTGGATCGCTGTTGTCGAATACTGATCGCTGGGTACAAACTTGTTGGAGGAGTAAGCGCCCGATGTGGAGACATTAAAAGGTGCGGCGCCGCTGCTTTGAGGGTGATGGGTAATTGGTTACGCACGTAGTAGCACATTTATCTTAGGTAAATATTCGCATTGATTATCACTCGGCATATATATATATATATATATATATATATATATATATATATATAATCTTATAATATGTATATATATATATATATATTATATATATATATATATATATATATATATATATATATATATATATACACACACACACACACACGCACGCACGACACACACACACACACGCACGCACGCACACACACACAACACACACACATATATATATATATATATATATATATATATATATATATATATATATAATTTGAGACGTTATAGGTCGTAGCTGTACCTGTCAAGAACAGGTTATCTTTACAAAAATGTCTTCGTGTCATCAGTGATAACTAGGCAGCGAAAAGTAAATCGAGTGTTTTATGAATGACCAAGGTGGTGGTAAAACTACTTTATTCGTTCCGTTTCAATATTCATTATCGTCTTTGGTAATATTACTTTAACTGAAAATAGTGTTAGTAACGTACACTTTTCAAATACTATTTTTTTTTTTTACATTTTAGAACGACTTTGATCATCAGTGCAACATGCTCACATAATATAAGTAAATAAACGATAAGACTGTTTGGATTTAGTTATTCATAAACAAAGAGAAGAATGCATTGCAATCATTTGCAATTTTTTTCTCAGAGCCAGAGCTAACGCCACTCATCATGTATACTTTTCCATGCATGATAATAATTTAATTTATTCTCTATGGGACAACTTATTATTGCCAGACGATGCAAAACAAGATAAAGGTATGAAAATATTTACGATACAAGACACAAAAAGGTTTCTGCAATGACGAGATCTTGTGTTTTTTCTTGAAAATAAAAAGAAATTTGAAGACCGTTTCTCTACTCAGTGTTATTACTTCGATCAATGCGGTTTAGGCGATTTAGAAGGCTTGAAATTGACAGTACTGATTTTTTACTTCATCAACTGTTATTTTACTTCTTACTTATTATTCTTGTAAGTTTATTCGGAATTCTTACTAAATAGCTATACCCTGTCCACTCCTTAATATATTAATCATGTTTGTGCTTAGTAAATTTTTCCTTTTTGTCATCGATCGTATTTCCTTCGCCTTTGTTCGTTTTGTACTCTTCCATATTTTTATCTGGGCATTTAACCCATTTCTCTTCCCCCTTCATTATTATTGCTAATAATTCTTACCCTCAGTTTCAGCATCCCTTCTGTTGAAGTTGTTGCAACGTTATTATTCTTTTCTTTTAGTCGTCTTCCCTCATCTTGAAAGGTTTTCATTGGTGATTGTCTATTTCTGTCTTCTCTTATAAAGATTGTTCGGTTTAGAGGTTCCATCCCAAAATTTTCCTATTTTACAGATGTATCTTCTTCGTATATTCTCCTATAATCATGGCGCTCGTGATTCTTCGGTATTGTCTTCCTGCATCCTGTATTTCCATTTATTCTATGTCTTCTATCTCTTCTCCTGTGACCATTCTGTGCAATATTGCACTGCTCAGTCTGTTTACTCTCTTCTTCCTTCAACTTAAATTTCCATTTATTCTATGTCTATGACTCACTTTTCTTCTGATTGTCCTGTGCAATATTGCACTGCTCACAGTCTGTCTACTCTCTTCTTCTTCTCATGGTCTGTTATTCTCTTCTTCTTCCTTCAACTTAAATTTCCAATTTCATTCTATGTCTTATGTATGACTTTTCCTCTGATTGTCCTGTGCAATATTGCACTGCTCACAGTCTGTTTACTCTCTTTTTCTTCCCTCATCTTATATTTCCATTTATTCTATGTCTTATTTCTCACCTTTCCTCTGACAATTCTGTGCAACATTTCACTGCTCATGGTCTGTTATTCTCTTCTCCTTCCTTCATTCTTGTGGGGCATCAGCACGGATAACGTCACTGTCATCAGCGTCTGCACTTCCAAATCCCCGGGTGCTTTAGTCGTGATAGATGAAGCTCAGGTCAGTTGCTAATCACCCGTAGATTACTAACCAGCATCGCTCAGGATTACTCCTGCCATTTGTCATCCTCATAGTAAATACTGATCGCGATTAATTCACAGCGGTTGTTTCAGGCGACTAAGACGAATCAGCCATTTGGTTGGTGACAATGCTTTTGTTTCTATAAGAAAGTGAGGCAGTTATGAGGTCATGTTTATTTTGCTTTATTCGAAAAGTTTGTTGTAAATATAAAACTAAACTGACGTAGTTACTTCCCTAGTTTTGTAGGAATATATTGATCTTATTTTTTCGTGCAATGGTTATGCAAAAGGCTAATATAAGTATTGTTTAATGTTACACTGCTCGGGTGTAAAGTCGGGTAATGTAAAAGTCCAACAAAGAATTCATATCGGGAATCTGGGCATGAACAGTAATGGAATTGTTCTGGGAAAAATGTAATCTGAATTCAACAGAATATTTATTCCAGCTAACTGCTTCCATTAACGCAAGAGGTAGGGGTAAGGTGGAGGGAGGGTATCAATCAATTGCACCAAACCAAAATGCTCTAAGTATCACGTGACCTATCTACCTACCTTATGCCAATCCCATCTAACTTACTCTCACTAAATCGCTTCTTTACTTGCTAGCACTTCTTTCACATCATCTAACAGCTCTTTCTCCATTTCTTTGTTTCCTAGCATTTCCGAAATATGAACTCGTTCACTATCCTATCATCTTCCAATCTTTCCACATGGCTGATCCATCTCAAAATATTTGATTCTTCATTTCACCAGCGTCGACCTAGTAATTATCTTAACGTTAATTAATTTTGTAGCTACTGCTACGTAATCAGTTTATGAATACGGTTTTCACCTCCTTTCTTATAATTGCATTCAGCATACTAACTTTTCTTCTGTACATGATAGTTGGCTCAACATTTCCTTCAGGCATGCATTCTTGGGTTCTGTTGACACTAATAATTTCCTCCTAACCTTTTGCACACATTCTGCTACAATTTTTTCTGACTTTTCTGTGACAAACATCTTCTTTAATCCTAAAATTATCCGTACTATATGTCCTGAATTACCTGTATCAATCTATAGCTTTCAGTCTTCCACCATTCACAGTAACAGCCTTGCTTTGTCTATTTTCACGTCTCATAACCTTACTTTCGCTCACATTTACTCTCAACTTTCTCCTCTTGCAAACGCATTCAAGCTCCTTCAGTAGTCTCTCAAGTTTCACCATCCACAATCAGTAAGTTTTACCTGCAAACATTAACCATTTCACAATCTATTCATAATATATGTCCTTATCCCACACCTTGCATGCCTCCATCTGCTGTTCTCTCTCTAGTTATTTACACCAATCCATCCATCCATAAAAGAAATAAACAGATGCGGAAACGTAACTTAACCTTATTTTAGTGCTATTCTTACACAAAACTACTCACTCTCTCGGCCACTGATTCTTAAAATATTCTTCGCTTTTATTATAGCGATTTTAGTCTCCCCGAGGTTCTTATTATCATTACCGTGCTTTTTCAAAGCCCTCCACAGTACTCTATCATCTCTATATTTAGTCTTCTCCAAATCCATGTAAACCCATAAGACTTTTTCCCTTTAAATTTCTCACGTAACTTTTTCATAATAGTCACTTAGTGTACAAATACTCTTCCTGACCTAAACACCAGGCGATCATCCTTTATCATTCCTTCTGTCATCTGTTTTATTTCTCAATGAAAGTTTTACCGTTAACTTTCCTGATGTACTAAGTAACTATGTCCCTATAATTCTTAGCCTGCTTCTTAGTTTGCTCTGTTGCCCTACTACTCAACACTTCGAAACCTTTCTCTCGTCTTAACGTATTTTACAAACCCTGGTCCGCCATTTAGTCACAACTTCACCACTATATTGAATCATCTCACTTTCAACCCCATCAATTCCTGGTGTCTTTGCGTTATTCAGCCTCGTAATTGCTATTCTTACATCCTCAATTTCCACAGTCACTCTCGAACTTATCTTAACCATTCCACTTTTGGATCACCCGGCTTTCCCTCTATTTTATGTTCCACAGTCAACAAATCCTCAAAATATTCTCCAACGACTCAAGACTACAATATTTTCAGATAGCATCTCCGTCTGCCATCCTTTTGCTAATTAACCTTCCTCGTGCAAACTCCTTTTACTTCTCGCCCCCTTTTTTGGAGCTCTTATTTTCCTTCTCTTACCTCCTCCCTCTCCTTTTGAGCCCCCTTACTTCCTCTACCAAACTCACTTAGATCAATTACCTTAACAGGTATATATCTACTCCCTCTCCAACTTGAATTTCCATCTGTATTAGCTTCTGCTTCCACCAAACAATGATCAGGTAAACCTGAGGCTACTTCTCATCTTACCATTACGACTGTCAACTTGTTCTTCAATCTACTTTAAGTAATACAAATTTAAACATAATGTTTCCCGCACTTTTTTCCGGGTATTTTTGTATATTATTTTGGAAATCACAAGTTGATAACATTAAAGCCCCTATTTACGCATTTCCGCAAGACTCTGTTCTTATTTAAACCAAGAACCCACTTCTGACTTGGGTAAGTTTGCTGGCTTTATGCCCTTTTCCATCCTGGATGCGACTTACCAGAGTTAATAAACCAACAGCTAACTAATTCACTCCTTTGGTCAACAGAAACAAAACTTAACTTTCGCTAAACGGGACCAATCTGTTTCTCTTTCGTAGTGCTCTCTTGTCTATCATTACGTGAGGCGAGGATCGAACCGTTGTGCCACAAATGACCAGTCCTTATATATATATATATATATATATATATATATATATATTAATATATATATATATATAATATACTGATAGATTAATATAGGATATATATATATATATATATTATATATATATATATTATAGATATATTATATATATATAGATAGTATAATATACATATATATATATATATATATATATATATATATATATATATATATATAATATATATATATATATACATATTTATATAATATATATATTATAATATATATATATTTATTATAGTTATATATATTATACATATTTAATATACATATGTATATACATATATGTATATATACACACACACACACGACATATATATATATATATATATATATATATATATATATATATATATATATATATATATTTATTAACTTTATCATTGACACAGTTGTTATATGCATTAATACAATTAGTAACAGAACCTCGTTGAAAGTGGATGGTATCTAGCAGAGATACTTATTCAGGGAAAGTTACAAGCTTTTTAAAGCAAAGTATCCGGATAATTGATAATGAGGACTGTTTGTCCTAGAAAGCTTGTAACTTGTCCTCCATAAACATCTCCGTTAGATACCATCTAGTTTTAATGAGGGCCTGTTACTAATTGTCACAACTCTACTCGCAGGTCGATGGAGTTGCTATGGGGTCTCCTTTGGGCCTATTTTTGCTAACTTTTTTATGTCTGATTTAGAATCAAAACTTTTAAACGGTTGTAACCCTAATTTTAAACCATTTTTATATCGAAGATATGTGGATGATACTTTTGTTTTATTTAGACATTCATGGCAGTGTTCCTTGTTTTTAGAATTCATTAATAACGCTCATTCTCAGATTAATTTTACTATGGAGGTAGAGAGCGAGGGCAGCCTTCCATATCTTGATATTAAGGTAACGAGACATAACTCGGAATTCACCACGGCAGTATACAGAAACCGGACTTATACGGGATTAACCAATAACTTTTATAGCTCTTGCCAATACTCATTTAAACTCAACACCATATATACGCTGATTAATAGAGCTCTCAAATATTCTTCCTCATGGCAAATATTTCATAACGAAATGACTTTCTTGGCAAACTTTTTCAAAGCCAATTCATTTCCACAAGATATAGTACATAAAATCACCAACAAGGTACTTTCCAAATTTTTGCATCCATCATCAACTACTTTTGATGTACCGAAGAAAATATTTTATGCTACTGTTCCGTATTTGTCCGATTCAAAATTTATCTTAAACCTCACTCGTATAATTGAACAGGAAATTCCCTGTCTTAAAGTCAGGCTTGTGTCGAGTAATCCTTGCATTATTCGATCGTTTTTTAACTTTAAAGATCGCCTTCAGCCCTTCATGAGATCCAATGTTATTTATAAATTCACATGCCCTGGATGTCCGGGCTCTTACGTTGGATTGACTCGGAGGCTGCTGAGGGTCAGATATTGTAGCCATTTAGGCTTTAGCTTCCGTGCAGGTCAGAGAATAAAACAACCAGAATTTTCCAATATCAGAAACCACTCTATAATATGCAACACTGAAATTCAAAAAGAACATTTTACAATAATTGATTATGTTAAACATCCTGACCAACTAACAACGCTGGAGTCATTATACATTAAAAGACTGGTGCCCTCATTAAACGGTAATTTGTCCTCGTCACCTTTGTACCTGGCATAGTTGTCGTCGCTTCTCTCTGCCAACTGTAACTCATTCCATCTTCACCCCTGATCATGGACGGTTGGTGTTTTTAGTAGTCTCTCTTTTTATTTACTGCTCTTTTTAATCTTTTTTAGACTTTATTTTTTAAAATTGTGAATTCCTTTTTAATTCTATATGATTGTTTATAATATGTCTTTGTAATTTATTCACAGACTGATGATGCACACAGATGTATGTGTGAAAAGTATCATATGCAATAAACTTGGCCTTTTAAATCTCGTATTATGGACTCCTTCTGGACACTTTATAGTTGAATGCTGAAGCACTATATATAATATATATATATATACTATAGTATATATATATATATATATATATATATATATATGTATATATATATATATATATTATAGAGTCAATTACGCTGTAAAGTTTCTCATTTACAAAGGTTTAGCTGTAAATGCCGTTCAGTATCCAATTCACTCGACTTCTGGAATAATTTTCACGCGTGTGGTATTAAAATTGAAAAGTGCTTCGTCGCCAGTGGGATTCGAACTCCCGACTGGTTAATAAACGACATACACTGACATTTGTACCTTTGTACCTCGATGATATATATATTATATATATATATATATATATATATATATATCTATATATATATATATATATATATATGGCTGTGTGTGTGCAGACCAATTTCTATGGATGTGTATATTCATGATAAAAAAGCAGACTAACTAACCTTTCCAAACTAACTCTTCGGTAGGGTGGCAGTCACACTTCCCGGTTGGAGACCGGTTAGGGAGGTGAGGTCGGAGCCTCTCTTTCAAGACTCACCGATCTGTTTGGATGTCAGAAGTGGGAGCCGCACTCGGGACTGATTGATCTCTGAATATTGAAAATCCTATTCAGCTGAAGTATGGAAGATAGACACTTCAAAAGACTCCTCTGTCTGTGTATTTGCATTTTATATGGCCACTGGATGTCTTCAGCAAACCAAAAGGATGTTTCATCAGTGTCCCCGCTTCTCAAATTTCACGAGAGCGGGTGCGGGTAGACATGTATGCATACACACACGTCACAATGTCACAATTATGTAACGACACTGAAACGTAAATCAAAACTTATATCCGTGTCGCTATAAATTTATATACTTCAATTTATGACGAATAAATCTGCGAGGACATGGCAGGCCTCTTTAAGATATGAAATATAAAAGCATATGGCTACGGAAAAATTAAATGGAAAAATTATTCTTGTAGATAGAGTACATGATAAATATAATACAAACCTAAATATAAAGGTAAACGAGCAGTTATTATTATTTAAGTTCTAAATATATAACACAATCAACAATGCAGAATAGCTGCTAAAACGTTGTTAAATTTTGCATCCACATCCCTTTATATAATTTCTATAATTGCCCTCTGAAAGAGGGAAGTAATGACTCTCTTCGTGGCTATTTATACACTGTCGATACCACATGCCCCTTTAAAAGCACGCTTTCATCCCGTTAGGGAAGAACAGGAGTCTACAGTACATTTAACTACTTCTCTCTTCTTTATTTCTTTAATTCTCCAGCGGAATAGAGTCAACAGACAAAAAACATGTTATAAGAAAAGGGATAAATAAACAATTAAGAAGGAATCATAAAATAAAGACGATGCAACTAAATGATTAAAAAGACGTTAGCAGAGGGCCAAGATTTAATTTGCTCCTCACGTGATTATTAGGAAACCAGAAGACTCCATAAGTGCTCCTGGTCAACCGTTCCACATTTTAGTTGTAGGCAAGATAAAACTCTTAGCAAACTGAGTAGTATTAAATCTGGTATTAGTAAACTACCCACTGTTTGCAGCAGCAGCCTCCTTTTAGCGTTGCGAACAAAAACAGCTGGGTCATGTAAGGAAGGGCGCAGGGGATGTTTGTCGTTGTACATTTTATACAACAACCATAACGAATTCATTAAGTTACTGTTCGTAACTGATGACCTTTACGTAACCACTGTCTTTTTTTTTTTAATATCTAGCATTGCTTTCACGTGGCTACACCTCATTAGAACTTTCTTTCCCACCTTACAGACACCCATTCTGTGAGGTACCGAATAACATATAAGAGTACGTCGCTAAAACAAGTCCTTGAAGTACTGACTGTATTTAGCTTTACCTTTACTAAGTAACCGATTCCTTGAAAGCAGATGTTAAAATTTAGTCCTCCTCCTACTTCTGTTTTTGGTTGCACTCTTTTTCATTGGTTTGCCTAAATAATCTCCAGTGTACACAATCCACTGACGTCTTTCCTGACGATGAAATACTTCTTTTACCTTCCTTATTCTTGTCTTGATCAACTCCGTATGTTTCTAACTCGTTTCTGTCTTCTTCCTCGAGGGTCTTTCTGAATTTGTGATTCGTTACCTCGCGGTCTTCGTTTCTGTAAGGAACAGGTATTACGTATTTTCCTATTCATTACCATTCTCTCACATTGTATATTTATAGCATAGGGGATTCAGACACGTTCAATTTATCCAAGACTTGTTCTAAACAAGGCAATTAACTTACATTACTAGAGATACTACAAGAAGATTAGGTGTATTGTATATTCTCTTGTTACCTGAGATTTTTAACGTACGAATTAGACTTGTTATCCAGTCTGGCTACTACTTTAAAATAGGTCTGATCGTCGACTGCGTACTCTTAGTCTCAGCTTGAGTATGTTTCCTTCATTAAAAAAAAAAGTTATTTGCCGTAGAGTTAATATGATGTGTTGGGCGTTCAGCAAGATGCCATTCCCGTTAACAGACGATGAAACCAAGTAAGCCATGATTAAAGTTCTGAGGGGAAAATACTAAAAAAAACGATGGAAAATTTAAAAGACGAAAATGACTAGGATCTCCGAATTAGAGAGTACTTTGTAACCTCTAGAATTCCTTTTCTCTTATCCATTGTCATGGTACACCATATAGAATAAACTGACCATGGAATAGAGACAGGGACTACCCTAGGATGAAGAGAGATTAAAATGTTGATATTAGACAAAAGAGCCAACACAGCATATTCTAGACTGAAAAGATGATTAACATGAAAGTAAAGCAGGGGAAAGCATATTGCCCCGTAACATGCTGGGAAAAGTTTTCTAATACGCGTCCGTGACGAAGGAAATTTGTTTCTCTCTCCAAAGCAAATAAAATTATCCTCTTCAGTTGTGATGAAAAGAATGTTCACTCATTAACTGCCCCTCCCCTTCCCCCCTCCCCCCCAAA
>NC_061108.1:94433853-94448853 GCF_015104395.2 Macrobrachium nipponense
AAGATAGATAGATAGATAGATAGATCGATAGATAAATAGCTATGTGTGAATGATGATTGTGAATGGTCACGCAAGTGAGCGTCCATAATGATTGTAGAAAAAACTTGTCAAGAACCTTTCACATGCTTATAGAAATGATGAAGGTACGATTTTGTTCAAGTAGATACTCAATAACTATTTTCTTATTGATTTAAAGGTTATATATAAATTCAAGATAAAAACGCGAAGAAAAAAAATGGGTGGCGGAAGTTCAGTCACGCGAGAGAAATTCCATAGTGCGAGTGAGGTGGATGTAGGGGAGACATCACGGGTGACCCACCCCTATATTAATAGAGAAAGGGTAGGCAAAAATAAAAAGACCCAAGAGTGTCAGAACCGAAGGTAAGGTAAATCAGATGCATGGAAAGAAGGAAGGAAGGAACGCACACTCGAACACACACACAGACACGCACAAACACACGGGTCATTAAAAGCCGAGTGGGTGGGTGCCAGGGACCGCGAGAAGAGAACCCTGAATTATGGCCCTCCTCCGAAGCCATGCGTTTGGGTTGCGCTCCCTCTTTCCCGGCGATGCATCTGGGAATCTTTTCATAAAGCGCATCGAATTTTCTGCCCCATAAAACGCGAGTTATAAAGCGTTTAACGACCGGTCGTTTAACGTATGAATTACCGGTCATTGAGTATAAATGGGAGAATCTATCAGTGGATTTGAAGATGGAATATATTATTCTTGGCGAGGGGAAAAAACGTAATGGCGTTATCGTATTCGTATACAGTTCTCGTTCATTCAGTTGGCTGCTATTCATCCTATTCACGCGGAGAGAAGCTTCCCGCGAATTGGCTGTATCTATCTCCAAATGCTGACGTCTGTGCCGTTATTTCCAAACTAAATGGAAACCACTTTGCGACGATCCAGATTCACGACTGGAATTACACACGGCTATTTGGTGTGTTTTCCAGACCGACAGCCTGGAACCGGATAATTAAAAAAGCAGTCTGAAAATTTAATTTAATCTGAAGTATTTTAGTCTTTCCTTCGATTTTTCGACGATAACAACGATTTTAGGAAATCTGAAGCAACATTTTATAACCATAAAGATGTTACATATTTTAACATTATTTAGCTGATGTCCATTTTTTGTACCTGTCCAATCTCGCCGATGACGTTCTTGGAAAGGAATGTGCCACTTTTCATGATTAAACAGACTAGGATAAGCTTATTAATGTGGCCCTCAGCATTTCTTAACATTCTTCACATCACTGACTGTGGTTTTTATTTCAAATCACCCGTTTTCTTTTTCTCATCTTGTGGTTCCTCCTGATGGGTTGGGAGGTGGTATTCTTAGTTTCATTTGTGAACATTTATAACAATATTTTATCAACTGAAGATGTTACATTGCAGCAATTCCTTATCGAGGTCTAAAATATGAGAAAGGAGAATGAGAGTGGGGTTTAGTAAATATTTGGTGTCAGTTTTTCTACGTCTGTTAACAAGTGAAAGGTGATTGTCTCAAATTCAGAGATATATTGTCTTCTTTTCTGATACTGACCTGTTTGCTGGCTTATCACTGCTCTTTTAATCACAGGATTGTAGCTAAAAGAATCTCTCTCTCTCTCTCTCTCTCTCTCTCTCTCTCTCTCTCTCTCTCTCTCTCTCTCTCTCTCTCTCTCTCTCTCGTATGAGCAAGAAACAATCATGGACTAACAGTCTCATTCCAAAAACATAGGTAGTTTTTCGTCACTTAATTCTGCTTTGAGGAGTACTTCTGAGGTTAGCTGAAATATAACCAGTAGTGGACTTTCAAAATGTCAGTATACTAAAAAGATTTCCTTCAAATATCATCACCAACCTTTCTAATATAAGTAATCCGATGAAGATGTTACCAGTAGTGAATGCATCACGGAACCTATTACTTTTAAAGGAAACTAGACAAAGATATTCAAGAATGAAAGATTAGCGAAGAAACGGAAATATCATTTTTCAACAGAAGGGAATTCTGGTGACGTAACTAAGAGAAGGTTGATCTAAAAAAAATTCTTAGAGGTTCCAAGTGTTATTCTAAATATTTACATATGAGTGGCAAAGAGATTAAGAGTTATATTACATTCCTTCACTGAAAAAGACGATCTCCCTTTTCATTCCTTTCTGCTTCTCCTTTTCTCTCTTCAACAGCTTCTTTAACTTTTTGGTTTTCTTTTTTCTCATCGTTTTTCCTCCTGGCATTTTAATACGACTAGATTTGATGCCTCTGGATCCTCTACACTTCCGATTTTTTGCACACAAGTGGTCCAAGCTGTGACGCGTGTATATATATTTTTTGTCCTCCAAGTGAATGGAGAAAAACTTAGATTCTTCCCATCGACTCCTTCACACAGGTGCTGACGCAGCTATGCCAGTTGGCTAACTTCTTTGAGAGATAGCAAGTTCTCTTGTGGATTGCTTGAGAAAGTTTCAACATTATTGGCCTGTCCCCCACGCGGGCAATATATAATTGCACGATTTTTTCCGTGAATTATCATAAATAGTTGAGCTTTGCGTGATGAATGTGAAGGACAATGCGTATTTCAATGCATGTTATTTTCGCTTTTAGAGAATTTTGCTGTTGTCGAATTTTAGGCTCATATCCGGTGTACAGAATAATTTCTGTGTCCTGTAGAGTACTCGTTTGAGCAGTTTTTGAAATTTAAAATGATTCAGCAATGGTTCGGCAAGCATGAGATCCCTTTTGGCAACCACACTTGTGCTTTTTTGCCTACAAAAAAATTCACATGAGGTCATATAACAACCAAGCTATCGACATCCTTTTGTTTGTTGCAAAACTCGTGCACATAAACAGAAAAAGAGAGAGAAAAGAAGCAAGTTGTTAGCAAATCAGTGCATAGTGGCGATAATTATAATAACGCATTATGATCAAAATCAGTCTCATTACCAAGTAGTTTGGCTAGCATTCCATCCATATCACGTAACCTCTTGAAAGTGCTTCAACCTAACACTATAAAAGTTCTTTTCTCTGGTGCACTTCCTTGTGCAAACCTTGAGGCTCTTGTCTATCTACGGGCCCTTCCCTTGAAGCTACCTATCCCAGGAAAGACCTGGTGACTCTGCCTGTCCAGAAGGCCTTCCTTTGAGGCTGCCTTCCACTTAAATCCCTAGGCCCCTGCCTGACCAGCTGACCCCACTTTGAATTAGCTTTCTCCAAGAGAGAGGGATACCCAACTGCTGAAGCATCTCCTCCATAGCAGCGACGACAGTCCTTTTAACAAAAGATTCATCTCTTTTAATGTATTTAGGTATCCAGGAACGTGAAATGAAGGATGCGCCAGCATCCCTGGCCTCTCTGAAGGTTATACCCCGGATTCGGTCAATCCATCTGATTTCCTCCGAGTCGTTACCCATCGCTGTATCTAACTCCATCACTCAGTCTGAAAATACAAGAAATATAGAATGAAAAATAGCTTAATAGAAACTTAAGATAATGCACTTGGAGATAGGCTATAGCGGAAAACTTCATAACTTTCCATTTGTTCTGTGGAGGGGGCCTCTAATTTCGAAACACCCGGTATATATAAAACTGACGGCGTATAAATTACGGATTTTTGCAAGTTTATTACGATTGGGAAGAAAGAGGGAATCTATTTTTTTAAAGTTTCTTACCACATTTTTATGAAACGTTCAGCGCAATCAGTGAGTTCACCGCAATCGGAGCTTGAAGCTTAAAGATAGATTTTTTCATTACTTTTATTTCTTAAAGGAATGTATGTACGTTTTAAATTGAAACTCCTCGAATAAGTTTTAGAAAGAGATACCGAAACTTATTCCACCAGATCCCAACGTCCCTTTCTAGTCTTCGGAGGTCTTCAAATTCGCAGATAAAGTTTCTTATCGTTCGTGAAATCTTCAGGGCTCCGAAGTGAAACCTTAATCAATCAGTCTTGAGCGTTTTCTTCTGTGGCAAGTGCAAATAGTAACTTTGTCAAGCCGAATCATAGCTGGTGTTCTTAAATACACTTCATATATTTATTTACTGTTGAATGTCTCTATTAACGGTACCGTTAAACATTCATATTAATGTCTTAAAGGAATATTCAGTTTCGTCAGTATATCACATGAGAATAACACTGATCTATTTCATCTGAGAAATAGGTAACTGCTGTTTCTAGGGATACTGAGTTTGACGTTAGATAATAAAAACCAACTTGCATGTTTATATGATGTAATGAAGTGAAAATTAAAATGATTTTGCATTCACCTTCAAGAGTGTGGCGAGAGAGAGAGAGAGAGAGAGAGAGAGAGAGAGAGAGAGAGAGAGAGAGAGAGAGAGAGACCTATGCTAACGAAATTGTTTGACTGCGAGTTCATTTGTGGGGTAACTTAATTTTTCGGCAATCATTGTTTCACAGAAATTGCTCGCATAACAAAACGCTGATTTTATTGTATTATTATCACTAGTTGAAGTAGCACTAACTAAGAAAGAGGCTCAATTGGAGATGCAGAATGCCACAATGAAAGTAGCCTGATACAAACAAAAACAACAGAATTAAGACTAAACTACATACTGGGAGCAACAAAGAAAAGAAAATATAAGATGAAACAGATGAAAAGTGAAATGAGATTCATGTGAGCCTCCTCAAGAAGAAAAAGAAAAAAAAGTAGTTGCACTATTTGAACTTCTTAGGTTCCAATAATACAAACTGCGTTATTAGGAAGACCATTTCATAAGTTGGTTGCAATTGTAATAAAGACTAAAAAAGTATTTTATTGAACTTCACAAAAGAAAAGGCAAGACTGTTACAATTTAAGTGCACATCTAATACTATAGTGATTCACATCAACCGTGCATTTGACGTCTAGGCTAGTCCCTTGCGACGCTCCTGATTGGCTGTTGATAAGCCAGTCACAGAGCTGGAAACTCTCAGTCTTTCGAGAGAGTTCACATTAGCAGGATGTATGTTCCACCTCTCCTGGGGGATACGTCTTTCTGGAGAGGTGGAACATACATCCTACCTATGTGAACTCTCTCGAGAGACTTAGAGTTTCCAGCCCTGTGATTGGCTTATCAACAGCCAAACAGGAGCGTCGTAAGGGATTGGCCTAGACGTCAAATGCACGGTTGATGTGAATCTACTATAGTAAATAGACTGCCTAGTCAGGGAAGATCGTGGAAGACATAGGATAATCAGGGATTAGGCAAATTCTATTTAGCACGCTCAGTGCCAGAGATTAATCTATGTGTCTTCAGTATGTGGCGGAATTTTACCTGCTTCCGTGTTCACTTTCTGTCCAGAACTTACATGATACTGAAGCAAGTGATGATAATGTGACTCCAATGTCAAATCAAGATAAATCTGCGAACTGGTCGTTCGAATAATATCACTATGTTCTTTTCAATATCTAAAAACAGTTTACAACGTCGCTGTACTCTAAGAATTACCAGTATTTGAGTAAGACCGATTTCTTCTTTCGATTACTTCTCTTTTGACCAGCAATTAGGGACTTAACTTGAAAATGCTGTTTGATAGCGAGAGTTAGGTTGGCAACAAGTATCACATCGCGTTCACCTCTGACCTCTGACGACCTCCATTGTAACTTGTATTTCCCGCATACTTTGCTGAGGTTCTCTTCTCCCTGTAGAATGAAGTTATATAAAGTGTTCCTATTTGCGGAAAGTTTAAACTGGAGTTAATGCAATTAATATTTCCAGAAAGTGTAGAATCAAAGCCTTATTGTTTGAATGAAGTGAAGCTATGGATACCACGTTGTAGGTAAAGGTATGGTACTTCTTATTCTTGGTTAATGAGTGTACAGGTATGATTTATTCATGGTTATATACGAGTTAAATCCTCTTGTTCAAAGTATTGTCTTCTGACAACGGTGAAAGTGTCATAATTGAATTATCCTTTTAGACGCAGAGTTAATAAAAATCAAGCATCGCTTTCACGAAAGCGAATAAATAGCAAATCACATGACTAAAAAGAAAAAAATCTAGAAAGAAGGAAGATAACAAAAGCCTAGAAAAGAAGAGAAAACTTCAGCTTTCTTGGGCGAAAAAAGAAACTCCTTGAGGTAACTTTGAAGGACGTTTGATTGACGTATGAAAGAGACGAATGACGTTCTCAGGAGAAACTCTCCGAAAGTAAAAATAGATTTTTGTGTGTGTTTTCCAGTATGCCTACTGCAACCAAGGCTTATCTGATGCGGTGGACATGTTTTCTTGTATCTGTATACTCGCTTGTAATTACCCTAGATGCAATCGATTCTTAAAAGGATCCGATGCACAAACTTCCAAGAAACTGATTTAATGTCGACGTCGTTTAGCTAAGCATTTTAGCTTCGAGTAAGAAATAAAAATGTTAAAATTTCTACTACCTTTCTAAATTCCTTATCTGACAGACGCATGTTTATTTGAAACAAATATCTCCTTATCAAGTATACCGTCAACGTATCTACGTTATGTATTACCAGATTATGATCGTTGATATCAATACAACTAGCGGAGAGAGAGAGAGAGAGAGAGAGAGAGAGAGAGAGAGAGAGAGAGAGAGTTTTGGTCTT
The DNA here is from genome assembly GCF_015104395.2 of Macrobrachium nipponense. Classification (NCBI taxonomy): domain Eukaryota; kingdom Metazoa; phylum Arthropoda; class Malacostraca; order Decapoda; family Palaemonidae; genus Macrobrachium; species Macrobrachium nipponense. The sequence goes on from NC_061108.1 coordinate 94,440,407, forward strand.
GCTTTTGAGTTAATTCCCCCAAAAACAAGGAGACTGAAAAACGAGGAGAAAAAAAATTTCACAATAGCAACAGCCAACACTCGCGTGGCAGACCAAGAACGGTTGCAAAATGCTGCAGAGTGAAATTTTGCACAATATCTTCAACAAGAGGAGCCGATAATGATCCCGGGTGAAATTACGCGGACCTCCACCAACATGCAAAATAATAAAAAAAAATATCATCGCTTGCATCAGAGGCGAATACAATTTAGTTAATCAGACTCGTAGAAAGAAAAAAAAAAAATCAAGCCGACAATGGGTAAACCGCACTTTGGGTAATATCATTACACAGATGACATTCCTGGAAGCCATGACCCCCGAGTTAATCCTTTAATCCTACTTACGTCCTGCAACACAGTGGAAGCGTGATTCTTTTTTTTTTTTTTATTTTCATCCGTAATATCCGAAGAAACCGACAGTTCACAAATACTTCAAATGGATTAACGTCTCGTTGCCATTAACTAATTACAGAGAGATTGTAAATGACGACGTATGCTAACGATTTATGTATTCATATCTTGACAGTAGAGAGAGAGAGAGAGAGAGAGAGAGAGAGAGAGAGAGAGAGAGAGAGAGAGAAGCATCCCCGGTTTGGTTGGAGAATAATGTTTCCATGGTTACTAGTGTTTCACCACTATTTCTGCATCATGCTTTTCATACGGGCTTGCCCTCGTGTCCATTAGTCTGTGGATGCTGATCATTATATATATGAATAAATGGAGAGATATATGCACAGGTATATATATTATATTTACATATATACTCACGCATAAATACATACATATATATTATATATATATATATATATATATATATATATATATATATATATCATATAAATATTCATATACACACGCACATATATATATATATATATATATATATATATATATATATATATATATATAGATATATATATATATATAATATATATATACATATATATATGTATGTGCTTGTGTAAAAATATACAACCACACACATATATGTACATGAAAACATATTTCATTCGAATTATGTCTTCTGAGTGAATATATATATATATATATTATATATATATATATATACATATATATATATATTATATATATATATATATATATATATATATATATATATATATATATATATCTGTATGTGTGTGTTTATAACCCTACCATTATCGCGTTCTCTGCCTAGTAGACCTGGATCTACTGAATCTTTTCATGCCCATGCCGGCCCAGGTGACATTATCATGAGCAGTTCTCCCATAAGTTGTACGACGGACGTGTCCAAACCATCTCCATTTCCCTTTTAACATAATTTCATCTACGTGCATATGGAGCTTCCAAATTTACCTCACATTAGCATTTTAACTCTATCTTGCCATCTGACTCCCAGTATTCTTCATAAAGCTTATTTTCTCAAATCTTTAGAATCTTTTCATATACCAGACAATTTCATTGCCATACCATGTTTCACTATATATATATATATATATATATATATATATTATATATATATATATATATATATATATATATATATATTTACATGCGTGTGGGTGTGTGTGTGTGTGGGTGTGTAGGAGTGTGTATGTATTTATGAATATTTAACATAGCAAAGATAATGTAGCAGAATCGCCTCCATCCTGCTGATGTCGTATTCCATATCACCTCAATCAAGACCAATAATTTGAATAAAATATTGCACTCAAATATGAAACAGCCACTGTAATGATCTACCGAGCTGTTTATTGAAGAAGCTAAAGGACAGGATTCATTAGTGGCAAAACCAATGATTGAAACAAATCCCCACGAGATAGGGTTATGTCAATCTTTATTGAGCTTCAAAGTCTACCTATTAAAACAGGAATCTAGAGTGAAATGTGATGTGACCTACATCGTTATGAAGAATAAAAATAATTCTAAATTTCCCTTTGGGCATTATAATTTGTAAAATTATTTTTTTATTTTTAAATATGTAAGAAATAGGATTATATTATGCTTCAAATTCACTGAATAGACATTACAAAAGTCTTTGTAAAGATCACTTGTACATTTTTTATTTAGTTGTATCACTACTGAACAGATGTATTTATAGAAGGATTTTTCTAACTTCCTGTCAGATTTCCTTTCTTCATTTGCTAATGACGACCTGATTGTTTTAAGCTTCAGCAAGATTGCTAACAACATTTAATTCCTTGACACCTTTGACTTCTGTTTCATTGCAAATTCTTTCATTGTCAGAGTGCACACTACAAAGTTTACAAGTTTACTTTTAAATCACATAATGGAAAACGTAGTAAGTTGTTGATTTAAAGCAAGATTGATGATTAGTTGATGATTAAGGTCGGAGAACCATGATGCCTGAATCTCTCTCTCTCTCTCTCTTTCTCTCTTATTTTTTTTTACTTTTCTTAAGTGGCCCCAAGAACGGCGAAGCAGTGTAACTATGCGTAATTTTGCTTATCAATATTTAGCTTTTCTGCGTTGTTGTTAATATTTTCACGCTGTTCTCGTTGTTCGGTTCCTCATAGCACACCTTTTTAAACGATGCACTGCCTGGTTATACCTAAGAACGAAATGCAGCATGTTATCAGGGAATGTCTCAACATTTATTTGCTGCTTTTGTAAAGAGATGGAGGAAGTCTGCTTTAGCAAGACCTTTCCATCTTGGGTCACATCGGGCGGCTATTGTCCCAAGAGTGTCTTACTTTCATCCTCAAGATTTGCTAAATACGCATTTGTTCATAGGCGGCCAAAGATTGAAATTCCTATTTATACTAAAATTATACTTCCCCAATATATATATATATATATATATATATATATATATATATATATATATATATATATATGTCTGTTAGAATTGGCTGGACATGATTGTTATCCTGCCATTCAGTTCAATGCTTACCTATTGTATATTATTGTTATATTTAGAGTAAAAACTTTCAAAATAATTTAACGATGCTTAATTTAGGGTTCCCTCAGAATTTACCTTAATTTTCAAGCTTTCCCAAAAAACTATACATCCGCGGGAACAGGTTGGACATCATGGCGTAGCTTTCATTGAACGTATTGTTTAAAAAAAAAATGTAAAAATTACTTTATTTAGAACTAAAAGTATTGCAACACACGTGGGTGGATAATTCTGCGAAATCTTTTATGAAAGCCAGAAAGACAGCAAGTCGATTGGTCAGTCTGTGCGTCCACGAGCTGGAAGACTCAAAAAAAAGGGGAAAAAATAAAAAATAAAAAACCCACCTCTACCAATATCCATTTATTGCTTCCCAACATTCCGATGTGGTATTTCACAAATGAAAAAAGTTTCGTATGGCATTCAACAAAGGGAAAACGTATAGGCAGAACATCTGTGTAAAATAGGACTTTTGTTCCACGGCGTAAATCGGTAAGTTCTGGCACAGGAATTTACTTCTGATGTATAGGGGGTTGTTCGTGCTGTACAGTTCGGAAAATTTGCAGGTAATTATCATTCCATTTCATTCTCCTTTAAGATCTGACGTAGAATGGTATTTTGTTTGGTAATTTGGCTGTCTCCTGTTCCCTTTCCTTAGTCATAGATTAGGTCCTCCGGTTAAAACCTTCCTTAGCGACCTCTAAACAACCAGTGCTCATTTTGCGAAAAATGTTCTGTAGAAGGAAAACATTCCCTTACATATGTAACACCGAGCAGCGAATGTGTGCGCTAGTTTTTATATTTGTTTTTCTGAACGAGCTATGTTACTATTGGTAATTCCTATAAATCACTGTTTATATATATACACATACATATATTTATATACGCACATACACATTTATATACATATATATATATTATATTATATAATATATATATATATATATACGTATATATTTAAGTAAAATTATATATACATATAAATATAAACATACACACACACACACACACACACACACATATATATATATATATATATATATATATATATATATATATATATATATATATATATATATATAGGTGACCAGAAATTTTCGGTCCCGAAAAGTTCGGTCCCAGAAAGTTTGGTCTCAGAATATTTGGTCCCAGAAATGATTTATATACTGACAATGAATCGTAATCTAACTGATGAAAAAAAATTAAACAAAGTATAGAATTAGAGTTTTTATTAATAAAAGTGTAAAAAATGGGTATGTTTCTTCAACAAAACCTATACAGTATGAAATAAAAATATAGCATATTGTGCATAAAATCAAGAAAATTGGGTCCCAGAATATTCGGTCCTGGAAAATTTTCGGTCCCATATCAGAAAAAATACTGTAAATGCATAGAAGTTTAAAAAAGCAAAAAAAATATAGTAACAAGTTCCTTCTTATCAATAAAATACATGGTTAATCGATTATTAAGTCATACATAATATTTCTTTTTATCAAATTTATCAAACCCCTGAAATAGGTAAATTCTATTTAAAATAAATCAGTAGAAGTTTAAAAATTATAAGAAAACTAATGTTTAAACTATCAAAACATAAAAAGAAAAATTAATGCAATGAATGAGCAATAGCCTTAAGGAAAGCTAATTTATCTTCACTATCATATGATTCTACAAGAGTTTTTACTCTCATATCTGTTGACTGGAATTTTTTCTTCTTTTGCGGATTATCTCCTCTTTGCACCTGAATTATCTTGGTCTGTGTAAGGAATTCTTCTTTTCGCAGAGCATCAATAAGCTTCCACATGTTTGGGTACTTACTCGTTACTGATGCGCGCAGTACTGAGTGAAACCCTTCCAATGCATTGTTTGTCCGTGGCAATTCCTGAATGACCCTATCGTGAACATTCCAAAAATCAACTGGATATAAAGGCTGTTCTCGTCTGGACACGTCTTCCTCTCTTTTGGTCCGATGTATGTTAGCTCAAAATAACTATAAAGTCTATTGGTATTGATTCATCCTCACGGAGATCTTCATAAGTATCATTACAACTTTTGGTGGTAAAAATGCAAGTGCGCAGAACATTTTAATTCTTGTGGTAAAACAGCTATCAGTACCATATTGAATTTTGTATCCTAATTGACATATTTCCTATAAATAGTCTGGCAAAATGAAATAAACACCAAGGCTGCTGCATTCAGTAAGTTTACTGTCACAGCTGTTACGAATTGCTCGTTCAAAGTCAATCAAAACGTGACGAGGGTTAATATTTGGTCGCAATTTACTTAGTTCAAGAAAAGTCCTGTCATATGTTGCTTGAGTTTTGTCCGCAATAAAATAAAAGCTCTTGGATAAGATCTCCCATTTATGAAGGCATGAATGGTGAACAGCTGATACCATATACTTGGTGATGATTTAAATGTGCCATCCATTCCTAAAATTGATGCATTTTCCAGTTGCTGAAGACCTTCGTCGGAGGCAAAGATTAATACCCGCTTTTCATCATCACTGTCTGTTACAGTTCTCACAGCGCCACAATTTCTTTGTCTTGTCGGAACTAAACTTGTGAAAGTCATAAACATAGTTAACTTCATCAATCAATTTGTCTTTTGTTTTTTTTTTTACTTTTAAAATATTTTGCAGCCAGGATGGGGTTCTCAAATAGGAAATTGTGCTTATCATGGAAGAAGAGTGACTAAAAAACTGAGTTTACAAATGTCACCGTTTTCTTATATATAGGCGGTGTCAATGAATGTTAATGAAAGTACACAAATTATCTTTCTCAAATACCATTACAAGTGCTTAAAGTCCTGTATGACAAAAACTACCTAAAAAACATAATTTAACACCACGTACCCTTTTGTTAACAGTTTGTAAACAAATCCCAGGCTCACAAAGTTCTCACGCTCTTGTTGATCTTCGTAAAATATCTCGTCTGGATTGCTAAACAATTGATCTCTAAACCAAACGAGGCATTAAAGTTATTGATAGAAATAAAAGATGTTCATTTCTTCTAACATCATATGTTTCCATGTATTATTATGCCTTTTTCCAGAAAGGTTATAGTGGGCTGGTTATTTTAGATTTTAGAAATTTTCCTTTTTTTTTTTTTTTTTACCGGGACCGAATTTTCTGTTGAAGAATGAGATTTCAGGGACCGAATTTTCTGGGGACCGAATCTTTCTGGGACCGAATTTTCCTTAGCACCATATTATATATATATCTATCTATATATATACACATACATGCATATATATAATTATACACATATATATGTATGTATGTATTATATATGTGTATAAATATATATATAATTTATTTATTTATATATTTATTTTTGCATACGTGTAATCATTTCTGCATTAGCTTGTAAATGCAAGTGTCCGAGTACCCGTGCATTTAAGAACTCATGTATCATGTCAAAGAATTACAAGAACTAGCAAGATCCTGATATTGTAAATATTTGCTATACGTTGTAAATAAACGAGTGAAGCTTTGTTTGTCTGGCTTGGGTGGGGGCGGAGTAGGTCGGGGATCGGGAAACATAGGGGAGACGTTACATCCACCCTCCTCCTGCAAACCTGTTTGTCCACCCTGATTGGGGCGTGGTAGGTAGCGGATCGGGGGGAATGGGAGAATGACAGGCAGCGCCAGGGTCCAGCGCAGCGTAGCCTGCGCCATCAAGCTCGTTTGGGAATAAATGTTGAATGTGGGATAAGTAAAAGAAACAGTGGAAAGTAGTGAAATCAAAAAGTAATAAATGAAAATGATCAAAATAACGTAGAAGTAAGACGTGTTTTAAAAAAGTTTAAAGTGAGAACTTGAAGTTGAAGAAGAAACTAACATCAGAAATACTATTATGAAAAGGAGAGATGCAAATCCTGATACTTAAGAGCAAGAGGGGTTTGCAGTGAAGATTACTGTTAAAGCAAAGAATGTGAATAAGGGGTGAGGATGTTCTTGAAGCGCGGTGTTCAGCTGGATCAGTAGATCAATAGATGCATTCTTAGCCAGAATTAGCTCTTTATGATTGGCATTTCAATTTTCTCTCAAAGAAAACTATGGAGGTGGCTATTTGTTTGTCCTTCCCCACTTTTTCTGTCCGCCCTCAGCTCTTAAAAACCATTGAGGCTAGAAAGCTGCAAATTGGTATGCTGATCTTTCACCCTCCAAACATCAAATATACCAAATTGCAGCCCTATAGCCTCAGAAGTTTTTATTTTATTTAAGGTTAAATTTAGCCATGATCGCGCGTCTGGCACCGTGGTTGAACATTTTATGGGCCGCGGTTGAGAGTTTCATGGGCTGTGGCTGAGAGTTTCGTACAAGATTATACGCTATACAGAAAACTCGAGTGCACCAAAGAAACTTCGACGCATTTTTGCTTGTTTAATTTTGGAAATTGGTGATAAAGTACTGACTGACGTAATTATGTAGGGTGAATTCAATTTTCAACGGTAAAAATATAAAGTTATTCTTTATGTATCTTATGGTGCCAGTGTTCACATTACCCTTGCAAGTGTAACTCTGAGCGCTTTAACCAACTTTAACTTTTACCCTGGCAATTCTGAGTTAACTGCATTTCTTGGAAGGAGTCAATTGTCGGAGAACCAGGTTTTGTTAAAAAAAATTATAATAAGACGAAAGAAAATCATGAATGAGAGACAACTTCTCTTCATATATATCATTGTTAAACATTATCCAAGATATTTTCAGTGACCAAGGGGATAACTTCCAAATGCATTAGTTTGTATGGCACACAATAAACATGACGATGGAAGGTCCTATATTTGAATGCAATGATGACGATGGTGATATAGCGAAGAATTGTATATCCATAAGATTTAGATAAAATAAAAAAGATAACCCTTGATCTTTCATACCATAAGCTCAGGGAGGATTACAGAATGCAAGTGTGAAGAGTACAGGGATTAACGGAAACTCTGCAGTCCCACTTATATCTGCTTTTGAAGCTGACATATTTTATAGTTGCTTCTCTTTCTTGCGTCGGAATTTTTTTTATCTCTTTTTGTAATTCGTAGGGATTATCCCCAAATCTCCTCTGATAAAGGATGATTCCTACATAATTCAGTGCTGTGTTCAATGATCCTACACTAAGTAATTAAATTTTAGATAGATTTGTCTGTTGGTTTCCTTCTTTTTTCAGAAATTCGCTATGGATTTGAACAAATTCCTCAGGTAAAAATTCCTTGAAACAAGTGAAGGTCACCACTAATATCATACACCGTCAAACCGCAAATCACCAGGCTTTTAAATCTTACAGTTTTGAACGTATCTGAGGGATGTACGAAATTCACAGGTGTTTTTTTTTATCCTCTTCGACGTACCGAAGTTTCCTTTGGACGGACATGACAAGCGGACGACGACCTGACAGATGAGGAGGCACCTCGTATCCACTCCGACATCCCAAGGTAAAAAGCCGCTGTCGGGAAGACGACATTACAAAAATGGATGTACCATTGTGTGACAGGACCTTCCATCCCTCAGCCTCCGG
>NC_061108.1:94456353-94506353 GCF_015104395.2 Macrobrachium nipponense
TTTCTTCTTATTCCAGTCTTGTTTTCGTCGAACGGTTTGTCATTTTAATGTCTAACATTATATGTCCTTGTTGTATTGCGTTCCTCTCCCTGGAATGACTGATTGCTTTTCAATTACTATTCAATTACTGAGTTTTTCTGGTGTAAGTTGCGCTTTTGTTTGTGCCCTCAACATTTCCGCAATCCAAGTGGATGTTAACTTTTGCTGGCTTGCATCGCTAACAAAGGTGTTCACGTCCCTTTCTTTCTCTGTGGAGATCAGGTGTCTTTGACAGCTTGGTTCGCCGTCTGTTGTTCCATATTTTAGGAGATTAGGTGTCTTTGACAGCTTGGTTCGTCGTCTGTTGTTCCATTTCTTAGAGCCACAGTTACTTCTTACATTCTCGATTTCCTCCCGCATCTTGGTAAGCTTTGAGTCTCCCGTCATGACAAGCCTTACACCCAAAGGAAGCATCGAATAAAGTAACCTTACATCTCGTGGTAGGATTGTAACTTACCTAAGGTGGCGTTAATCTTAATCACTGGGCCACAATATTGGTGTTTCTTACTCTTTCCTCTTTTATAAGGGCATAAGTTGCTGCTCCAACGGCATCCGTATTAAAAAAGGCTGACAAAAGTGTATATCTTTCCCTCGTTAGTTTCTATCCTTGCTTCATATTTTTTCTGTTTTATTCTGAAATATCAAGTTTTTTCGAAGATAAATATGGCGAACATAAATGATGGTCTAGGAGTTACAAAATTTACTTCTTGAAAGTTGCAGCGAGTTTAATGGCATCTAATGGTAGTGCATTAGATATGTAGTTTTGGGATCTACTAGTAAGAATACTTTTTTAAAAATCTTATCTTTATCTGCCATCCTATATAAGATTTTATGTTTTACCATTGATATAGATATTCATTAATCTTGAAACCGTATTTCCATTAGGATATTTATCTTCTGATGAAATGCATCTTTACGTAGCTTCAGCTTAGTTCCAAAAATAAAATAATTTCAGGTTACATATTTAAAATTACTTCTCTCTTACAATTCATAAATGCAGTGCATATCAAGGTACGCAATCAAAACCAAGAAATTTCCTCGGCAGTTATATAAATCATTTGCCAGGGATATTCATGGATATTAAGTATTTAATTTACTCTGCAAAATTCCGCTCGACATTACGCGGGGTCTTTCAAAGCTTTCTTTCCAGTTCCTGAATCTAATTTCAGGAAACCCCAGAATTCCATGAAAAAGAATTTCTAACTTACTTTTTGTCTACTGAATATTAATGAAGCCTTCCCAGGCTGGGGCACCTCGAAGGATTTGCTTTTTCCTTCCGTAATCTATAAAATTGTTTTGCTCGCTGTGGACGAAAATAAAAAAAGTACTAGTAAAAATGCATTAGTGAAATGTAATGGATGAATGGTATTACCACGTATTTTGACCATATCTTATCGTTAGAAATCTACGTAGGTCAGTAACTCCTAGTATTATTTTTATCGTTCAGCTTCTTCTTTGCCTTGTCCATAAAACATGCCTTTTCTTCTTCTTCTTCTTCTTCTTCTTCTTCTTCTTCTTTTCTTTGTCCATAATTAATTTTTGTATACATTGCCTACGTTCTTTACCCTCATTCCTCCCTAAAACTTCAGGAGAAATTCCCTCAAGTTCCCCAACGGAAAATTTCTCCCGCCGGAAGACTCGGTTCCTAATCATCTCGGCTCACTTGCAGATGGGGAATAATAGTGGGGAAAAAGGCGTCTTTCGCTGGCATATCAATTTCGCATCTTGGGGAGAAAAAAAAAATCACTCGCGTTTGTTCCGTCAGTTTGGTGGGGCCAAAGACAGGGAATTACTCGTATTAACAGGGACCAAATGACTTTATCTTAAAGCCAGGATAGGACGTAGTTGGGAAAGACACGAAATATGAAGAGGGAAAAAGGGATAAGTATTAAAGAAAGAAAAAAGGGACAATCTGAATTTAAGGTGATCAAGTTTCCCCGAGAAGGGAAAGGAGTAAGAGCGTCGGAATAAATTACATGGAGATGAATTCCTTCCTCTCTTCTCGAATTTCTCGTGTGTCATCTCCTTAATGGGTCTTTCGCAAATTTGCTCTTTTTTTTGGGTGCTTTTGTCATCCCAGATTTTAAAGTTGAGAGACAAATGCCTGAGGCGAATGTCTCAAAAAGCTTGTAGTTTTCTTGGGTAACAGCTTTTCCTTTATCTCTTTCTCTTTCGTACTCTGCATTAGGAACAGTTGTAGGTAGTTACTTAACTCATACTTTTTTTTATCATTAAGTGTTATTCTCTTTTCTGATTTCTACCTCTCCTTAGTTCTAGGAAGGATGACATGCAGCTTTAAAGCGTACCAGAAGAATGTCTGTCATTTTCCGACTCAGATTGTTGTTCGTCGATTGACCTGAAGTTGTATATTTAAAGCCACTAGGCCTAATTAAATTAATATATTCGAAAGAGCAGAAAAGTTATGAGAAGAATAAATAATCTTATAAAAAAAAGACAGTAGAAGCTTAAAGAAATAATAATACCAACAACCCAATAACAGCAACAGTAACAAAGACATCAAAAACTGCAAAAACAGCAACAAAAAACGAGCTAAAATCCAGGTAGAAAGGAGGCCGCACAACCACCTTATTGCCTATGGACGTTGTTTATCAGGATTCCTTCCATCAGCTTACCCCCTCGCTTCGTCCCCCTCCCCTTACTCTCAAACCCCGCCCCCCCTCCCCCCTCAAGTCATCGACGCCGTTGATATTAGTATTGATTTCAGCTATTACGGTTGGTTAGAGTTTAAATCGAGAAAGTTACTGGGGGAGAATTATTGTGTACAACAATACGGTGATGCCCGCTAGGCGAGAGACCGTCTTGGAAACTTAGATCTGTTTTTTTTTTTGAGCTCTGGTGGTAAGCCTTGCCATCATCATAATCACCACCATCATTATCATCATATTCATAATAATAGTAATGATAAAAACGATAAGTTATGATGAACATCATAATAATAATTAGTATTAGGGTTATTATTCAGTTGAAACTTGGATAAAGCGAAAATCCAAGTAAAGCAATTTTGATATAATAAATGAAAAACATCATTTAAACAATGCAAAAATAATTACATATGATGAGATGATCGTTATATTTGACTAAAGGTACAGATACATATGCAGGTCTAACCATGTTCTGAATAGATGCATAAACTAAACAGAAAATTAGACGTACTACGAAAACTGTATTTTTCTGTTCACGTTGACGTAAAACCTCGTTGTAAACTGCATTATTAAGAAAGAACGTAGACCATTATAGCCATGAGACTCAATGTACGTGTAATCCAAACCATGTCTCAACGTAATGAATAGAGAGAGAGAGAGAGAGAGAGAGAGAGAGAGAGAGAGAGAGAGAGAGAGAGATTGCTTTTATAGCACGGTGATTGTTAATGACAGGTCCTTCATATTTTTGCAAGCGATATCAGACCTTAATTACATTTTTTATTTATGTATTAAATTATTATGCTGCATAAAATATAGTAAGTAAAGACCACAAATAAATCAATATTGGAATCATGAAGTAGGTGACGCCATTTGATAACAAAGTAGCCTACTTGGGGGAGCGTTGGCATAAACAAGATTTATAGATTCTGGACACGAAACTGGAGCGTTTGCTTTCCCGGTGTATGAGGATGAAGTGGAGGGATCGCCATGTTTCATTATAACTTATTTTGAGTGGAACTATGATCACACCATGAAAGACTATCTGGCATGAAACCAAAAACCAGATGGGCCTAATAAGACTGCGTTTCTTATTCGATACTAAAAACGTACCCACATCTCTCTGGTGAAAGATTTTACATTTTCTCACTCTCTCCCATCCTACCTATAATTCCTTTCAGCTGCTTTTTAAGATAGGCCTAAAGCATCCACAATGTGAATCAAAATTGCTAGAGATCCCTGAGGGCAACACCTCACGCCCGCATATTTTTAGATTTTACTCCTGGGATTTGAATTTCCGAGGGATAAGTTTCTGTACCTGATGCTGATGATTTCTGCACGCGTGATTTTCTGTACATTTAAATCTTCATAGTAATTGGTTTGATTGGAAATTGAGTATGTATAATGGGACAATCTCAATGTCTGTCCCGCTTTTTTTAAAGTTAGCAAAATGTCCCGCTTTTTTCACGTTTGTCCCATTTTATTGTGCTACAAAAACCATTTTAATGGAATAGTACTGATATTTTGTTTAATTTTGCCATTGTACTATCTGGTAACTTCTACCGTCTTCTCCGACTGCTACGGTAGGCAATGAAGTGAATAAAAAGAATATGATAGACTAAAGTGTACAAAGTGAGGCCCTTTGCAGCTGCTGATGTCGGCAGAATAAAGGACCGAGAAAGTCACCGAAGTACGATGATAGTATGTATATATATATATATATATATATATATATATATATATATAGATAGATAGATATATGTGTGAAATGTCCCGCTTTTACAGAAAAAAAATCTGGTCACATTAAGTATGTAAGATTTCTCAAGTGGTTATATACATACACACACACACACACACACACACACACACACACATATATATATATATATAATATAATATATATATATATATATATATATATATATATATAATATACACGCACACACATACACACACACATACACACATATATATATATATATAATTATATATATATGTATATATATATATATATATATATATATGTGTGTGTGTGTGTGTGTGTCTGTGTGTGTGGTGTCTGTGTGTCTGTGTGTATGTGTGTATGTATGTATTATGCAGTCTTATCGCAAAACAATTGTCCTCCTTTCCTTCCACATGACTGGAACATCTCAGGATGCTCATATCCATTTCATATTTAACCTGCGCCAACCTTTTAATAACTACGTAATATTATCTTAACATTTTCTACGCACTTCACATACTTAAGCATACACCCGTGTGTGTATATATGTTTATGTATATCTATCTATCTGTCCATCTTTATGTACTCATACACATGCATATATATATATATATATATATATATATATATATATATATATATATATATATATATATATATGTGTGTGTGTGTGTGTGTGAAATATGCTTTTAAAAATTTAATATGGAATCCCGAAACCCCATACAATTTCCCTACACTGTAGACCGTCACGCAAAAAAAAAAAAAAAAAAATGAATTTGATATTCATAAAAGTTTGGAAGTTGTGTTCCGCCGAAATCGACCCTTGTTCTACTTTCAGATTTGTTTTATATTGGATCAAGAAGGGGAGAGATTCTTGTTCCAAACTCTTAAGTAGGAAAAACTACGTTTGTTTGGAGCAAGTTTTGTGATCTATGTGATCTGTAAATGTTTTTCTCCTTTGCATTGGTCCCGTCTCATCTCTTTTATCTCCCTTTGTATGTTAAATTCATGGATTCACAAAAGGTTGATTGTTATGCAGTCGAGCCTTTTTGCATTTGAATGAAATCGTTTTTATTGAAATGAAGTTTTGAAGAACAGAAATAATTTTCGTTAGGATTTTCAGATCTGAAACTTGTCCATAGAAAATTTTTATTGTAACATATAAATTATTATTTTTCCTGTTCATTATTAGAACAATACTGACTATATGTTGATGTTTCAGTATATTACTGAAATCCGAATAAGTTATCTTACTGACCAAGATACTGCCTCTTTATTTTGATACACAGTTACCAGAGGGCTTTCAATGAAAAAAAATTAAGGTATCTCATTGCTTTAAACCTCTTCTGTATGTTATGGTTTATTAAGAATCTTTCGGTTTTCAGCAGCAAGTCGTCGTTCTATTCTGAAGAGATTATCGACTCACAGAGGTTTCATGTTTTCATGGGGTAGAATGATATTAGGTGGGGAATAGAATAGATTTTAAAAGAGGATAGTTGTACAAATGTCTCTGGTATTGTTGAACATTTATTGTAGGCTTGGAAATGCAAACTATCATCAATCTTATAATCAAGATTCTTTTCAAGTGGGGAATAATTACTCCAAAGCAAGTAATGGAAATAACAGTCAAACGAGGTGAATTAGATCCAATTTAGCGTATAAGAATGAATGCCAATTTTTCAGTTCTGTTATAGTTACTTGTCAAATAAATCTTCTGTTATAGATTCACTTCCGGTTAAAAACAAGTGCTTGTTTTCTTGTCTGAGCCTAATAACTCCTCTATATGATCCAGTAAGTTGAGAGGCATATTCAGAAATCCAGGCGTTGTTCGTGGTCAGCATTTGCAGTAAGAAATTCTAAATAATTAAGAAACTAATAAGAGACGGGAACTGAAAAAGATGCAGGTATTATATTGCTGGGGAAATTATAAGGGACGTCTTATTTAAAGTATTTTTCATAGTTGCTCCGATCTGTTTCCTTTTATCATTGTAAACAAACGTCTTGTCGTTGCCACAAATAACATGAAGGATATATCTGATAATCAGACGGATAAAGATAAGCATTCATCGTGATCACCTCATATAACTTACCAGAATCCACTGTGATGAGTATAAGACAAATATTTACCCGTCTTTCATGATTCACGGTGGCTTGACAGCCAAAGGTCTTCATGAATGAGAATAGTTAGCTTAAAAGACATGTCGCATATAAGTTAAAGCATAATTCTTCTTAAAAAACGCAGAGGTTAAATAAGAAAATCACAGAGATAAATAGTAAACGTACCTTAATTCCGAGATATTTGGCTTACGCGTTATTCGTTTTAAGATTTATTACTGATGTTTTTGTGATTCAGATATGTCGTTTACTACTCCCTTAGTCGATATTTTGACAAAAGACAGAAGGGATACAGAATAACGATAATGTTTTTATAGTCTAAAATCTGGCGTGAGTTATGAGTAGAATAAACCAAAACGTTTTAAAACAAAGCTCTCCAAGGATTCAAAGAGAAAAGACGACAAGCAAACCACAAGGAATAATAGTACAGAAAGACTCCTAAATGGAGAGATGAGAGAGACCGAGAGAGAGAAGAGGAGAGAGAGAGAGAGAGAGAGAGAGAGAGAGAGAGAGAGAGAGAGAGAAATTGGGCATCTGTGTCCTGTAATGAAGACGAGACGTTGGAGCTGAAAAACCGGAAAAGAAATTGTTGTCACTCGATGTGATTATCATTTCTGACGAGCGTCGCTCAATACACAAGTCCAGACAATCAAGAAAGTAGGAGCCGAATTTACGTTTATTTTTCTACTACACAAAATCTCGATAATAAAAAACTAAACCGTTTTCCAAACGTCTCGGAGACTTGCAGGAATATTATTTTTCTTGAGAGTAAAGTTTAAATGGCCAAAGTAAAAAGAAAATGGAAAAGGAGGGAAAAATGGAAAAGTGACTTTTCAAAATAGCTTTCTGGCCTGAGCAATCTTCTCTGTCGACTTGGAATTTTTGCTGTTTTCTTGGTATGTTTTTTCTTGTTTTTTGAAAAAAGTAAGTTCCGAGGAACGTTCTTATTAGTATGTGTTTTTTTCTTTAAGGAAAGTTTCTCATATCGTATTGCAGTTCGAATGCTACTGGATTCTTTTAGAGAAATTTATGCGTTGAGCAACATTTGTACTTACGTGCACAGTAATATATATATATATATATTATATATATATATACTATATATATATATATATATACATATATATATATATATTTATATATATATATATACATATATATATATATATATATATATATATATATGATTCATATGTATATATGCATATGCATAAATAAATACATATATGTGTGTATACGTATATAGTACATATACATATAGTTTTGCCTCTTGAATATTCCTGAACTTTCTTTAAATTCATAAATATTGATACAAAAATTATATTACTTCGAATTCACTATACCTTTGGAATACCTTACCCTTACCTTTGGAATACATTACCCCCAAGGGAAATTATCCTTCCCGTCGATCCAGCCAATGCATGGTGTCCGAAAAGGAAAGATTTCCGGCAATAGAAAAACAAAAACGAAAAGATGGTAGATCATGTATTAGTATGCAGTATATGGATGAGCAATTTGACAGATGTAATAGTGAGAAGGGTGTATAGAGGTCATTATTTGGTTGAAGCAACAGTTCAGATAAAGTGCGCCAATGTGGCCGTAAATTAAATTTAGGAAAGTGAGTGTGATTAAAAACGTAGGGAGAATAGCATGTTAGGAGAAGATGAATGAAATATGGTGTAGGGTTCATGTCAATGTAGAAGTAGTAGGTGAGGGATATGTATTATTTAATGACAGGTTACAGGACAGTAGGGAGCGTTTGTGGGTAAGATAAGT
The DNA here is from genome assembly GCF_015104395.2 of Macrobrachium nipponense. Taxonomy (NCBI): domain Eukaryota; kingdom Metazoa; phylum Arthropoda; class Malacostraca; order Decapoda; family Palaemonidae; genus Macrobrachium; species Macrobrachium nipponense. Next base: position 94,464,667 of record NC_061108.1, read on the forward strand.
AAATAGGCTAATTATTGATTATGTCTGTTAAAAACTGGTGTCACAACATCTCGGTTATTGACACCGAAATAAATTTAGATAACAAGTAGAATTAAATCTAAAATTAATTTAATATAATAAATCTAAAAATATATTTATATGAATAAATTTGTTCAAATATATAAACTCTTACATAGATATTCTATTATACAATCTAGATTCTGTTGAGGAGGCCAGCCTCCTTCATAAAGATATATAACTGCTCTATATTACAATCCTTTCCTAGAATTGTAGATAGGATAAAATTACCTCCTGTATCACATCCCCAAGACAGGAACCTATGTCTCAAATTCCCAAGTCTGGGACATTCAACCAGCAAATGTCTCACAGTCAAGGGCACAGTACAGTTCTCGCAAAACGGAGGATTTTCACGAGACATCAAGAACCCATGGGTGAGTCTTGTATGTCCAATCCTCAATCTGCACAACATCGTTTCCTGTCTCCTTGGCATATGCGGATATGACCAAGGAGACACTGATGACGTGATACTACGCATTTTTTGATTATTTAAAATATCCTCTCATTGGGACTGCCAACATTTTTTAATTCTCTGACCTACTAGAGGATACAAATCCCGATATAGTAGTAGGCATCTCTGAACTACTAGAGGATACAAATCCTGATATAGTAGTAGGCATCTTGTGGGTTCTGGGGAGCTGACCGCAGACTTTGCAAGTTGGTCAGCTTTCTCATTCCCAGCCACCCCAACATGAGGAGGAACCCAACAGAACTTTAATTCTTTCCCTCTTCTTTTTAGTAAAAGTAGCCATTCCAATATATCTAAAATGAGAGGGTTTAAAGGGTTAAAAGATTCCAGCGACTGAAGAAAACTTCTTGAGTCACAATATATAATAAAATTATTTTCATTCCGAATTAAAACTTCCTTTAAAGCCTTTAAAATTTCATATAACTGCTGTAAATATCGATGCAACAGATGATAACTTGCCGCTTCTCTCCATATCAGGGAAGGCTACTCCAAAGCCGACGCCAGCATCTGACTTTGAGCCATCCGTGAAAACTGCAGTGGGGTTATCATTTGCAAAGAGTGTTCTAGTGAATAGGAATAGTACATGGCACGATGAGGCAATGAAAAGTCTAGTAAAGAAGAAAATGATGTTATTTTGAGGCGATAACAACTGATAGTAGAGACGAGTACAAAGATGGAGGGATGAAACCGTGAGCGTACAAATGGCTCGTTTATCTGCAAAGAATGGAGCGCAGTAGGTAAGGAAAGACAGTGTAGAATAGGAAAGTGTTAGTTTCGAGGGAGGAGGAAGACCTATTTTTATTAATAGTAACGATTGGGCAGATGGCTCGAAAGAGGTATTAGAAAGAAGGGTCATAGCATTCAGGAAGCACGAGAATTTGTTCACGATAGAGTTGAATGGCTCACTTTGTAAATAGGGTCAGATTCACTGATGATGAGCAGTCTTGCTATACATTTTGCTGCCGAGATTGTTCATCCACGGCTATTGAGAGGAAACTGCCTGATACTATATATATTTATACGTATATATACATATACGTATATATATATATATATTATATATATATATATATATATATATATATATATATATATGTGTGTGTGTGTGTGTGTGTGTGTGTGTATGAGTCAATGTAATAGAAATAAGTTTTTTCCATACATGAGTTAGCTCCACAGAAAAATCTATATCTTCAAAAGGAAGTATGGAACTAAAGATCTTGTATTTTTAGCACCTAAAGATTATCTAGCCAGTACTTTCTCGGTCTCCCTGTCATTCTTGCTCCTAAAACTTCTCAAAAGCACACCCATTACTTATCACCCTCCATTCTCTCTAGGAGACCAAACTTCCCCAAACCACTCTAATTCGTATCTTCACAAATGGTAGCCTTTTTACCGTAGCATCGCACCTCAGTATTTCTGACCTTTGTCACCCTTATTACCTTGCATTTTCTGCATAAGACATTCATACCATGAGCTTACACCCTTTTAGTTTTGTGTAAAACTATTGAGATCGCTTCGTTTGTTCGTCCGCACTTTTTCTGTCCGCCCTCAGATCATAAAAACCACTGAGGCTAGAAGGCTGTAAACTGGTATGTTGATCATCCAAAACTTCAATCCCCATGCATTCCAAATCGCAGCCCTCTAGCCTCATTAGTTTTCATTTTGTTAAGGTTAAAGTTAGCCATAGATCATGTGTTCGAGGTGCCAACAACACAGGTCACCACCGGGCGGTGGTGGAAAGTTTCATGGGCCGTGGCTGAAAATTCCATACAGCATTATACGCTGTACAGAAATCTCGATTGCGCCGAAGAAACTACGGCGCAATTTTTACTTATTTCTTATTTGCACTCGGCAGCCACACTTATCTTTCTCACAGGCGCTTTGTCTTAGAAAGTCCTTAATGCATTTCAACTTTTGATTCAGGAGTAACTCTCTCCTCATCTCTTCAAGATCTTTTGCTGATATCCCGATGCTTTCCTTCGTTCATCTCATTTGTTATGTATATCTTCTTAGTTCTGGCTTTCATCGTAACATTTAGGATTTGCGTTTTCCTATTTCTTACTTTTGCACTCGTAAGCACTTGATTCTGCTGAAGATTGCTCTGTAAATCAAATATTAGTGTCTTTTAGACTTGTTTCATAGGATCTGCATATTTTGAATACTCACCGGTGATGTTGATAATTATGAGGTATAATCAAAATCTGTATCCTAGTAGTCTACATCCAACTACATTATTATGAAATCCATAAAAAGGGTAAACATTCACATGTAGTATGCAACTATTTACTGCAAAGCCACTCAGCAAAGACTCTCTAACATTAATTTTTCATCTCCTAGTTAAAACTCTTAATTTAATTTTACATATCGGATCTTACTTCGATACTGATCCCCAAGGGTTTTAACCCGGTATGTATCCATTCACCTTCGCGGCGTGTTTAGTACAACCCCGTTGGGGATGACCGTAACAACAAACAAAAGACTGTAAATATAAAGATTATGACCCCAAGAAATATTAGTCCTAGATAACGACCCTCAAACTTTGCCTCTGGGTCGCTATTAGATTCTCTTAATCAACAAAAACAACCAGAAGTGGATTTTCAAATTCCATTAACTGCTGCCCAATGTATTAAAGCATATGTTTCACTAGTGCAACTCCTGCCCTATAAGAAGATCAAGCTATTCATCTGTTTCATTCTTTAGCTTACTGAGGATGAACGAACTGATATATTGTGATCGCGGAGGGCGTAAGTGCTATGCCTCCATAGTGTTTATAATATGTGTGTGTATATATATATATATATATATGTATGTATGTATGTATGTATGTATGTATGTATGTATGATATATATATATATATATATATATATATATATATATATATGTATTATTTTCATTGTTATTACAAGTTCTTAACGATGATATTGGTAGAATATCGTAATGGCCAGGAGTGCGTGGGTGATATATATATATATATAGATATATATATATATATATATATATATATATATATATCTATATATATATATAGAGATATATATATATCTATATATATAGATATATATATATAGATATATATATATATATATATATAGATATAGATATATATATATATATATAGATAGATATATAATATATAATATATATATATATATAGAATTATCTATCTATATATATATATATATATGTATATATATATATATATATATATATATATATTATATATATATCACCCACGCACTCCTGGCCACTATCCATTTCTTAATAATTACAGTATTTTACCAATATCGTCGTTAAGAACTTGTAATAACAATGAAAATAATAATAAAATCTGCTTGGCGTATTTGAACCTTTTCAGTTATATTAATTCTATTTCATTTTAATCGGGTAAATTTAATGCGATTGATCATTATGTAAATCCCGTGGTTTTATCCTTTCTAGATCATCATAATCACTGCATATCATCCCACAAAATATCCATGAGCTTTCGGAAGAATAGTTTTAGAAGTGGTCTGTTGTTTTCATAATCACGTATATTCATACGGCCCAAATAGGCCCTTTGCTGGGCGGTAAGAGGTGCTGGAAAAAGTCCAAATTACCCGTGATCAGCTGTGATGTCGATAATGATGGTCATACCATTGCATAAGAGCAGGTAATCTCTCTGATGCTGGAATGAGGCTCACTGTGCGTCGACATTTTTCTCGTCATGAGCTTTTTTTTTGGCGATTTTTATATCATCTGAAATTCATCCAGGAGTAGGAGGTAGAATAGATCTCTCTCTCTCTCTCTCTCGCTTGGTTTTAAGTATGGGGTATCCAGTTTTGGAAATGTCCGTCTATGCTCAAGAAAGGTTTTGATTTTACGTTAAACGTGTTAAAATATAAATAAAGATGTCTATTCCTTGCCGCTAACACACACACACACTCACACACACACGCACACACACACATATATATACTATACATACATATATCTATATATATATATATATATATATATATATATATATATATATATATATATATATTATACGCATTAAGCTACAAATGTCCTTTAATTTCTAATTCGTTCTACCTCGGAATTAATATATATATGTTAACCGAAGGGGATTTTTTTTTTTTATAGTTGATAATAATTTCGTCGGCTCCCGGGCGCGAACCTAGGAACCAAGAAATCAGGGAGTACAGTGAAGCGCCTTGAACCTGATTTCTTGGTTCCTAGGTTCGTGCCCGGGAGCCGACGAAATTATTTTCAACTAAAAAATTCCCCTTTGGTTAACATATAAAAAAATATTTTAATACCGAGGTACAGCGAATTAGATATTAAAGGACATTTGTAGCTTAATGTATATATATATATATATATATATATATATATATATATATATATATATATATATATACATACATGTATTGTATGCTTGATTATAGTCTATATCTTAAACGACGATAAAATAAAATATAGCATATGATATACAAAATGATATGCATTTTATAAGTCTATTGCCACGTTCCAAATATTTTTGCCAACCAGACTTATAAATCGATTCTGACAATTGCCAAAGACAGCGCATAAAACCTTTGATTTCTGATTTTCCCTGCAATTTTCGGATGTTGATTTAGCTAGAAAATGTGACTGACAAGATGTGAGCAGAAGTTCGTTATTCAATAACTATGTACGAGCTCTGTCAATATAATTTTCATTAAGAATGTGGGTTGTATGAACTGATGGAAGAATTTAGATAAAAGTTTATAATAATATTTTATTATCAATATTATGACCTACTACGTCATACGGTAGTTTTTCTTTCACTCTTTCGTTATCTACTGAATCATGAGTGCAATTAACAGGCTCCAAGACTTTGGACCTCGAAATACTTATTTGCTTTACATTTATGTAAACAAATACAAATTAATTTCCAGAGAAAAATGACGGTTACACACGTACGAACGATGGGAGCGCACTTGGGAATTGGAAATTTGAAAGCACAGTTAAATATACACAGGTAGCTCACGGAGATCTGCTAAAGTCTAAAATCGCTGAATCATTGAAATGTTACTGAACGCAAAGTTCTGATGAAATCGAAATTCCAAATTTGATGGAATCCGGGAGAAGATTTCTATAATCGGGTGTTTCCAGTTGGTGAGGTTCTCAATCGGGGGGGGGGCCTTGGCGTTAGCAATTTCCAGGGAAAAACTAAAAATTCTTTAATTATATTCGTTATTCTCTTAACAAGAGTGAAGAACTAATATTCAGAGTTTTATGAAAAAATGCAAAAGCATCGCCTTATAACGTTACTTTCCTATATGTTACTACTTGGTTAGACTCGTTGGGCTTACGATGTTTTGTAATCATTTACCTCCCTCCTTATCCCTTGAAACCTTTTCTCTTTCTCGTTTTTTTCATTTTCCTTTAAATCTTGGAGGGAATTTTACTCACAGATGCAAGGGGAGCCGTGGAGGGAAGGACCAACTCTTAGAGGGGCGTAGTAATAAAAAGGTTAAGAACCACGGCCCTAGCCTTTCTTGGGCAATGCAAGCAACCATTCTTTTCAACGCACGACGCGTCTACAAGATTTAACAGCGGTAGTTAACGTCCGGTTGCTTGGGTATCCATTCATTTTTAGAATGTTTGAAAAGATCATAAGGATTAAATGGTGAATTACATTTGAAAGTCATAGATAGTTATATAATTGTTTATTTCACTTAACCCTGTGTTAGGTCCATAGCATTCGTTTTTGTTTGTTTGCATGGCGTTTTTACGTTGCATGGAACCAGTGGATATTCAGCAACGCGACCAATGGCTTTACGTGACTTCCGAACCACGTCGAGAGTGAATTTCTATCACCAGAAATACACATCTCTCCCACCTCAATGGAATGGCCGAGAATCGAACTCGCGGCCACCGAGATGGTGCGCCAACACCATACCAACCACGCCATTCGTGTTTGCAACAGTAAAATTTTAAATGAAACACCTCAAAGTAAAATCTCATTCCGTGATACTCATACCTCCGTCCCTTTAATAACACCTCAGTAATGTGAGGTGCCATAACAGAAACAATAATCCTCCCAAATTGAAGAAGAAATTCAGCAGTTTTTCCGTTGGGCTCGGTCACGGTGTCAAATATGGTGAGCAACGTGAGAAATGGCTGGATGGTGTTAGGATTTCTATTCCATATCCTTTCGATCAGGAAGATAGTAATAGATACAACAAGGAGGATTTGAGAATGTGTTCAACGGGAGATAAATAAAAGCACGTACTGAATACATTCGTTTTGTATGTTACGCTATTCAAAGGAGCTTCAGTTTGAACTGACAACTGACTGAAACTTATATGTCAGATTATTACACGAAATAATGATCATTTTCAGAATACTCACAATCTTTCTTCACTAAGCATTATTGATCCTATGATACTTGAAGGTATCAAACTGAAAAGTAGCTTCTTATACAAGAGGCTGCTATTACAGCCTATTTCTGGATTTATAAATACAATGTCATCAAAGTAATGTGATTTATTTTTCGGATAATCAGCCATTGGCCTAGACGTTAAGATTTTTAACGGAAGTATTGTTTCATATTTTAAAGAATGCGTCCAAAAATGTAACTTGATTTACAATGTGCTGAAAATTCGCCTTCTTTCGACAAGAGGAATAAAAGGTCCATTCAAGTATGTTTAGTACGATACTAGAGTTTCATGCGTGAGGTTGACGTTATCCATGACAATTAAACAATTTTATTTTTCTTTCATATTCGTAGGAACGCAAGAGAAAACGGAGCACCAAAAATCCAGCGGTATTCTCCAACCACCGGTATATAATGACCTTCTCCACTTTCATAACTTGAGAAAATTAAAAGAAAGCCTTGAAGAGGAAGAAATTAAAGAGACAATTCCACCGAATATGAACTCGGGGATTATATTTTTCTCTCTCTCTCTCTCTCTCTCTCTCTCTCTCTCTCTCTCTCTCTCTCTCCTCTCTCTCTCTCTCTCTCTTTCCGTTTTGTAATTTTGGGCAACATTTTAATGTTTAACTGTGTTGCTGCACGAGTCCTTTGATTCATGAGAAAGAGGTCAGTACCCTGTAGTTTTTTTATAATGTTATGTTAATACTTGGAATACATGTCTAGTAAACAAACAGACGAAGGTAAATAAACACAACTGCGTATATATACTCACACACACACACACACACTCCCACACACACACACACATACACACACACACACACACATATATATATATATATATATATATATATATATATATATATATATATGTTTATATATTAGAATGTACGCACACACACATAAATGTACATATACATACATGTGTGTTAATTTTTGCATCTTTAAATGATGTGAATGAAACTGCCTATGATTGTGTCTTGAGACGTCTATATAACATCTTACATGTTATGAAATATACATGCAATATATATGGAACCTTACCTTACCTTACAGACCTTACATCTTGTTCGGGTTGCCCCAGGTCCCTCAGTGAGAGGCACCTCTAATGTCTACCAGAGAGTTGCTAGTACATCTTCCGGTATATTTTGCATCTTCCAATCTTGGATGGTCTGGGATGCAGCTGAGATATTTGTCGAGCTTATTCTTAAACACATCTACGCTCACTCCTGATATATTCCTCAGATGAGCTGGCAACGCATTGAATAGACGCTGCATTATCGATGCTGGTGCGTGGTGGATTAATATCCTGTGTGCTTTCCTTATTTTTCCTGGTATAGTTTTGGGCACTATTAATCTACCTCTGCTTGCTCTTTCTGATATTTTTAGCTCCATGATGTTTTCGGCTATTCCTTCTATCTGTTTCCATGCCTGAATTATCATGTAGCGTTCTCTTCTCCTTTCTAGACTATATAATTTTAATGATTGTAGTCTTTCCCAGTAGTCAAGGACCTTAAATTCTTCTATTCTAGCTGTAAAGGACCTTTGTACACTCTCTATTTGTGCAATATCCTTTTAATAGTGGGGGTACCATATCATATTGCAATATTCAAGTGGACTACGAACATATGTTTTATTAAACCTAATCATGTGTTCAGCTTTTTTTGTTTTGAAGTGCCGTAACAACATTCCCATTTTTGCTTTACATTTTGCCAATAGAATTGCTATTTGATCATTGCATAACATGTTCCTATTCATCATCACACCAAGGTCTTTAACTGCTTCCTTATTTGTGATTATCTCATTATTAGGTCCCCTATATGCATATAGCTTTCCTTCTCTGTCTCCATAATTTATTGATTCAAATTTATCAGAGTTAAATACCATCCTATTTACCTCTGCCCAATCATATACTCTGTTAAGGTCTCCTTGTAGCGCGTTCCTATCTTTATCACAAGTAATTTCTCTACTTATTCTTGTGTCATCATAATATTTTTCTTCATTACCCTTTCATACACTTTCATAATATGTAATGTTAGACTCACAGGCCTATAATTACTTGCCTCTAGTCTTGATCCACTTTTGAAAGTAGGGGTAATATATGCTAATTTTTTCTCATCATAGATCTTGCCTGTATCTACACTTTGTCTTAATAATATTGCAAGTGGCTTTGCAATAGAATGAACTTTCTTTAACAAAATAGCAGGAACACCATCAGGACCTGCAGCAGCTCCATTTTTAATTTCATTAATAGCCTGCACAATATCAGCTTCATTCACTATTTTCGTCCCTTACTTCTGTATCATTATCTTTATTATCAATTCTAGGGGTGAATTCTCTCTTATCGTTCTGCCAATATGTTGCATATTTCCCTTTTTTCATTCGTTAATCTCCCTTCAATTCTTAGAGGGCCTATTTCTATTCTTCTTTTATTCATCTTTTTTGCGTACGAGTATAATAGTTTGGGGTTTTGCTTGATATTTACTAGGGTTTTTTCTTCCAAGTCCCGTTTTTCATTTTCTTTTGATTGTATAATCTTTTGTTCTGTATTTTCTATCTTACTTTTTAGTTCTATAACTTTCCATGCATTTTTTTCTTTTGCAAGACCTTTTTTCCACTTTCTGATTTTCTGGAACAAGATCCTTCTGTCTCTTGGTATGCATGACTGATGTTTACTTTTCTTCTTCGGTACATATTTTTCCACTATTTTCTCTAATATTTTATATAGTATCTCCGTATTTACTTTTATGTCATCAGCAATGAGAGAGAGAGAGAGAGAGAGAGAGAGAGAGAGAGAGAGAGAGAGAGAGAGAGAGAGAGAGAGAGAGAGAGAGAGAGACTTTATCCAAATTTGTTAAACCTACTTGAATATCGTTTGTATATTGCAAAATATTATAATATACCCCGCAACTTGTTCAGCAAACTTTTGCTAATTATGTTGTACATAATAAAATATTTCGGAAACTGCGCTGAATTGCAAAAAGGTACCACAGCAGAGTGGAAATTTCTACACTGCAAAAACTTTTTTTTTTCTTTTTGCACGCGAAGGTGAACAAAAAGAATTAGCCTTTTAAAAATACATTCTTTTTGCCAACGAATTTTTAGAAAAAACTTTTTGAAATAAAATTCCGTCCTAATAAGCTGCAGGAGAGAATAAATGACGCCTGCCACGTCAGGACACCAGATACAGTTGCCAATTTCTCCCTTTAGCGTCTGGCATGTGTCCGTCACCTCGACAGGAGCAATGCTCGGGAGCAGCATCCAAACAGTACACACTTACACACACACACACACATATATATATATATATATATATATATATATATATATATGTATATATATATATATATATATATATATATATATATATATATATATATATAATATTAGGGAATACCACAGGAAAATGATAGGCAGAAATCCAAGCGCTTTCGTCTTTACTAAGACATTGTTCCTTGACAATGTCTTAGTAAAGACGAAAGAGCTTGGATTTCTGCCTATCATTTTCCTGTGATATTCGCTTATTTAATGAAGTCACGTGCATCTACTGTGATTTTTGAAATATATATATATATATATATATATATATATATATATATATATATATAATAATATATATGTATATATATATATATATACACACACATATATATATATATATATATATACTATATATATATATATATATATATATATATATATATATATATATATATATATATATATATATATATATATATTGTGACGAAGTGCCAAGTATCTGGTTACTACACTTACCATTCATTAATTGTTAACTCACAACAGTCAGACACCTGAACCTCCACCACAGGTACCAAACGACTGAATACACTAAAGGCAACAGTGATCCCTTAAACAACATACCAGTTTTGCAGAAAATCAGACTAAGTTCATTAAAACAGGTGTGAGGTAATCTCAGGTAATTAAATTAATTAAAGGGCATCACTCCATCAACAACTTTAAAAGTCTAAGTATTTCCCTGATTTCAGAAGTCTAAGTACTTCCCTGGTTCTAACTCACTTCAAGTAAATTGAAGGAAAACAGCTCAATTACCACTCTATGTTTCTACCTAAATAAATCACAAATATATGCATGTATACTGGTGAAAAAGAAAGCACTTATAATAAAAAATTCTAAATACAAAAATTTATTATCAAACTCAAAATTTATAAGTGAAATTCACAATATCAGGGAAAATTACTGTTACTTGAAAACAAAGCAAAGTTTAATTAATTCTTGAATTAATTAAGTAAAATTAAATCAAAATTAATTTATCACAAAATTCAAGAAAATTTATTAATTAATTCAATCAAAATCTAAAAGTGTTAGGTAATAATTAAAATTTGGAAATTAATTCACAAGTGCTAAACAACAAAAAAACTTGAAAAGAATTCTAAGTAAATGCAAATTAACTCACAAGTGCTAAATTCAATTAAATGTGCAACGATTAATTATTGAAAACAACTAATTTAATTAAATTGTGAATGCAAATGAAAACAAAAAAATGTGGAAAATACCAAAATTGTAAAAAGTACTAATCACACAGAATATAAAATAAAAACACTTCAATAAGAGAAAATGGATAAACCCACACACAAAAAAATCACTTCAATAAGAAAATGAAACAAACACAAAACACAAAAATTTGCACTGTGTGAAAATTTAAATTTTCACCAAACCAATGTAACTATTAGTTGCAACTAATAAAAATACAACACTTTACCTTGATACCAATTTTCTTTCTGCTGCAGCTTGTTTCACAATTTCACCACAATTCACGATGTTTCTCAAAAGAAAAGGCGCCGTTACACACTTGTACAATGTTTGTTCAGATTCCACAAAAATCACTAAATAATACTAAATAACTCTAAGAAATATCAAATCTGAAAGTTACGAGTGACCAAACCTAATGCAATGAGGTTCCAAGTGAAAGGTGATGCAATCTTTCTAGAAGCTTCTAATATGAAGTAACTTTAAAGAAAAATCGTGAAATCTGCACGTGGTTATCGATAAAGAAGTACACGTCTGAAACCAGTCATGACGTTGTATGCTCAACAAAGATACATATTCAATCGAGACAGGAGTCGAGTGAGTAAGTTTGATAAAGATTGACATGTATCCAAAACACAATGGAGATCTCAAGATCTCTTAATCAAACATGATGACAAGTTTGGAAAACAAAGCAGAGACTTCAGGGTCTCTTAATCTTGAGCCGATGACATATCAAGGAAACAACTTCTATCTTGGAACGGACAAAGTTAATCTCTCTCTTTCTTCATTCTATGTTATATAATTTTGAATTATGTTTAGCAAAATCTGAACATACATTTTTAGACATCCTACAATTCTAAGCCAAATAAGGAATCTGACAATGTTGCAAAACTCTTTTCTAACATTTTATACAGTCAAAGAGAAGATATATGCATTATTAAAGTAGCAGCATATAACACACACACACACACACACACACACACACAACACACATATATATATATATATATATAATATATATATATAGTTCGAGTTACAAATGTCCTTTAATATCTAATTCGCTCTACCTCGGAATTGATATATTTTCATATATGTACCAAAGGGGAATTTTTTAGTTGACAATAATTTCGTCCCCTCATGGGATCAAACCACCGTCCAGTGGACAGGAATGAAATCAGGAACGGCTAGTGACGTTATCCAGTCGGCCAACAGGGAGGCTATAAGTTTCATATCGATTCTGACCTTACAAATTCACCGTCGACCTCGGTGTTTTCGTAATTAGAATCAATATGAAACCCCTTCTACCATGTTAGCCAATTAGAACGTATTGACCCACGTAGCCTTGTAATGAATAATTATCACATCACCGTGATGTAATAATTATTAATTACAAGGCTATGTGGGTCAAAACGTTCTAATTGGCTAACATAGTAGAGGGGGTTTCATATTGATTCTAATTACGAAAACACCGAGGTCGACGGTGAATTTGTAAGGCCAGAATCGATATGAAACTTATAGCCTCCCTGTTGGCTGACTGGATAACGTCACTGGCCGTTCCTGATTTCGTTCCCGTCCACTGGACGGTGGTTCGATCTCATGAGGGGACGAAATTATTATCAACTAAAAATTCCCCTTCGGTACATATATGAAAATATATAGATTCCGAGGTATAGCAAATTAGATATTAGAGGACATTTGTAGCTCGAATGATCTATAGAATCACGGTGATGTGATAATTATTCACATATATATATATATATATATATATATATATATATATATATATATATATATATATTTCTGAACTGCTTGTTCACTCCTAGAAATTGTAGTTTAATACTGAAAAAATTGGCGTTGAATGGAGGAACGAGAGATCACAACAAAGGAAAAAAAAAAAACTATGGCAGAAGGCCGATATTACTGAGGAAGGAGGAATTTACATAAAAGCTGGACTTAAGTTTTAAATGCACTGTATTTACATTAATTTACAGAGGTCCAGGAAGTGGTTGATTGTTGATCCACCGGAAACACGTGGCTAGTGGCAACCAGACACGGCGTTCAGAATTTTGATCAAATGGGTTAGTGAAAATGCAAGCTTACTCCAAGGGTTTCCAATTTCTACCACAGTCAGGCACAGTGGTTGTCTGCAAAGAGATGGGATACTGGCATAAGGCAGGGGGGCCCCACGAGGACAAGCGTTACACACTACTTTCTTTCAATCAAAAGTTTACAGGCCACTCAGGGGGGATGAAAATGACTGGGAATTTCCACAGAAAGAACTATCTCGTCGCTTGAATTTACTAGGGGGATGTTCACTAGTATCACAAGGGGAGTAATCACAGGATTGAACCAGACGGGGGGAATGAGAAACTAAACAAAGGAGGGGGGAAGTCGCCTCGGAAAAATGGAAATGAAATATAGACAAAAGGCAAAACAATTCCCTGGCTGAACTGGAATTTACTCTCACAGTACCTGGAAATCAAGGGCTTGGACGTCGTCTTCTGCTTGATGTTTCTGTGCACTATGTATGCATAAAAATACTTGTTGGGACTTACCCAGAGGAGGCGGTGGGGTGGGGGGGGGGGGTGGCGGGCAGAAAGGGGTGAAGTGGTGTCCGCAGGGCGAGATCGCAGGAGCGTCTGACCTCTCTTAGGTCTAGGGTTCTTCTGAGAGTGAGCCGCTGGTTCTCGTTCCTTTTAAAATTTTCTCCTGGTAAGCCACACCCAGTCCCTGGTGGGGGGTGAATTCCAACAACCAATGGGAGAAGAGATAGCTTTTCTAGAGAATGGATGCTTTCAGTTCAAAGGGGCAACTTGCATATGGACAAAGGTGACTGAAACTGGTAAAAGAGACTTTACTTTCCTTGGTTCTGGCTTAAAATCTTGAACAATATATATATATATTTATACATACATACATACATTCTTTTATATATATATATATATATATATATATATATATATATATATATATATATATATATATATATATATATATATATATATATATATATATATATATATATATATATATATATATATATATATATATATATATATACCTGTTATATGTGTATACAAATATGTATATTAGATATATATTTTTATTATATTATGTACGCATATATATATTATATATATATATATATATATATATATATATATATATATATATATATATATATATATATATATATAAACGTTATTAAAGGATACATTACACAAATGTAAATGTATATATTCATATATATTCGTTTATAAAATCATGTATGTTTCATTGTATCTGTTCTGATGAAAAGATACTACCATTCGACGCTGATATTCCATGATTCAAATTTGATCTAAATCTAATCATTGCATCGGGTGAATTATTAAAAACTTTTTGAAGCTGTAGATTTTGATAAACATATTGCCAGTCGAAATACTAAACGAAAGTTACCACGGAGTGGAGGAGACAGCAAGGGAAAAGGGTATCAGTAAATTGAAGGAGTTGGAACACACCCCCCCCCCACACAGGCCCTTCTAAAGACTCCAAAGACCAGACAACTCTTAATTGTCATATTTTCAAACGATGCCTAATTTTGTTGATACAAAGAAGTCTTTGGCTTTCGCTGCCGACGTTCACAAGATCTTATTCACGTTCAAAGTAATGAATTCTGATATCAGACTTAGAAAATCTCTGATAACATTTGCCGTTTAAATTGACCAGTGACGTTACGAAGTCAAATTGTAAAAGTACTGAGGGAAAATAATCACCAACCACAATCTGTCTACCTTCATAATTTTATGAAATCCATGTAAAAAAAAAGATTGGTGTTTAAATTCACTAATGGCATGAAAAGATAATCAAAGGTTGAAATATATGATATATGTGGAGAATTTAATCACTAACTCCAAAAATACTTTCCAATCAAGTTTCATCAAGGCATTAGAAAAATGGTTCGTTGACCGTTAAATCAGCATGTGACCTTGAGAACAGTTAATGATCAAAGCATATGGGAATGTAATCACCAATCCCCTAGCTACCTACACATCAAATTTGATCAAAATAAGCGAAATATAATTACTGTATTCTTTAAACTGACATTTGATTTTGAGAAAAATATCGGTATAGAGGAATGAGGATATTCGCTGCTAACAGATATCGTAACAGAATATAGCAATATTGACGTTAACTCTTGAATTAGCAAGGTAACATTACATTTTTAAATACCACTTTTTTCGTTATCTGTAAATAATTTATCACTACTGCAAACCAGAGTTTGGATGTACGAGCATCCTTAATAATTAAAAGCAATTCATGACTATGTATGTACTATAAAATTGCATGACCCTCATCATATCAGTGGAAAGCGTTCAGGGGTATTTCAGGCTGTAGAAAAATCTTCGGCAATTCCTTTTCACCTGCAAAATCCCGGAAGCCGACGGAGGGATAAGGGAGAGGCGAAGGGAAACTGAACTAACCAGTGTGGACCCAAATTCATATCATGTCAAACTTTCATAAAAGTCGATGCTTCAAAACTCGTTATATCTGCAAAGTCGTCGGGACTCAGGGGAGCCAAAAGTTAGCCTGCCGACAGTGTGCAAACTTGGCTTTCGTATGAAAGGTGCGCCCTGGTAAAATGACTGCTCATTTGGAGGCACGAAAATTAATTTCTTAATACACTCCCTCCCCCTCGAACACTGTAATGAAGGGGTATGCGTCGACTTGTGGTTGAAGGGAATCCGTGCGTGAAATTAATCCACGACTATTTTTTTCAGGCATTTATAATCTAAACTCTTCCCCATAGATACATCAGAAGAGATTTAGTCCTTTTTTAAAAAAATTATTCATATATTTTTCAGGGATGTTTTACTCGCTCTACGTAAAACCCCGTTTTTCGAATGATAGTTTAATCCTTAAATGATAAGAAATTCTGAACAATATAACATTAAACACACAATCCTTTTTATAAAGGTAAAATTTTTCTTTAGGTTCTTAACGGGGTGAATAACGTTATTATAGATATATCTCTTAAAATTTCCAGAAATTAGGTACCCAATACGTGTGTAATACTCGAGCACATGTATATTTAGAAGAGTTTGCTTCGTTAAATAAAAAAAACGTGAGAGAGAGAGAGAGAGAGAGAGAGAGAGAGAGAGAGAGAGAGAGAGATGAATAGGAGACAAGCTTAATAATCTTAAATTCTCTCTCCAAGGATCATGAAAGAGATCAGAAAGACCTACACTTCGATTCTCCTTTGTTTCATCATGGACGGGGGAAAAGGGAAGATCCAATCCCCTTTAATGCCATCAAACTCTTAATCAGTGGCTCATCAGGTGCATAGATCCCCCTCCTTCCCCCACCCCATACCAAAGAGGAGGGGGGGAGGGCGACAAGGACCCCCACCATCCTAGATGTGATTACCTAGGATCTTCGGGCTCTAGGGAAGCACCGCCAGCCTCTGGATGGGTTGTGGATCTGCCGTGATGAGTGGTGTAAAGGGGGGACGAGGGGGGGTGGGGTGAGAGGGGGATTGTTAGATGTCCTGGTAGGGGTAGAGGTAGGGGTAGGAGTAAGGGGTGAAAGGAAGGCTCGGTTATGAGGATGCTCTTGGGGCTTTACAAGGATGACTTTGTCAGGTGCCTTATAATCAAGGGGTGGATCTAATGAAACTATGGTGTTGCGCTTTTGTTTTCCTTCTCTCTCTCTCTCTCTCTCTCTCTCTCTCTCTCTCTCTCTCTCTCTCTCTCTTGTTAAACTACTTGCGTTCTATGGTAGATGTTTTTTCAGTTTTCATTCTCGATTGCCAATTCAATTTTGCGTTGGGTTACAACTTGGTTTAAATGTTTATTTTTAAAATTTTCATTAAAAAAATTTTCTTGGCGAATAATTTTAGCTGATAAGAGACTTTCAATACGTTTTCTCTTCACACCATCTTTTCACAATATTATTTTGTCATATTACCTTTACTCTAAATGTTTCTTCTAGTTGTTTGTATTTTTCGCCTTTTTAAAGCATTTTCCTTGAATGCATTGTGCTTTGGTGTGAAAAGCCTCTGTTATTCTTTTCAAGCATTTTTCTTAGACTGTTTTGTCATTCTGTTTATATTCCACGAAAATGGTCTCCGCATTTTCTTTCTTTTCATTTTCCGCTCCCCTTTGCACGACATTAACCGAATTGCTTTTATTCTATGAAAGAGGTTTTCGGCCATCTTCCTGTGAGGGTGACTTCTTATATTACTTTTCGTGAAATGAGAGTCTCCCTTCAATGCCCGTTTTCCATAAAACGGATGAAATATTGAGACTTTCCTTTATCGCTAATTGAATGGAATTCCATTCCGTTTCACGAAGAGAACTTATATTGTCTGTGTCATTTGTTGTTCGTCGACGTTTTTGATAAGAATGATAACGACTGTCGATGCGGCCGGTGAATTTTCGCTCGGAACCTTTTCTGCCTGAAAAATCGGAAGGGCTGTCGGTTGGGAGAGCCGTTGTCACTGCTAGAGAAATAAGGAAGGTCATTTCTTTGATCCGATTATGATTGGTGAGTTAATTCTCAGTCTGAACATCAACATTAGGACCAATTTGTTTATGCAAATTAATGTTACTAAATTCGTTCAGCTGAATGAGGAATATGTCCTTCGGTAACTGAATCTAATTTCTTAAGATGCGTCAAAAATTCTTTGTATATAAGTATTTTGGCGACTGTAAGTGGCCAGATGCAGCAATCAGCGGCCTACGGCCTACTCGACATGGGGTGCCATTCAAATAATCGCCAGAGTTCCATTGTTAGATCCAGTGGTGTGATTATCCATAGATTAGTTAATACGTCATTGACGTAGTGGAACAAATATAATCTGAAACAGAGAGAAAGGAAATTTACAGAGCTAAAGTTTTTTTTTTTTTTTTTTTTTAATAAAGGGAAGAGTGTGGACTGTAACATCCAAAAATCACCAATTCTGCCTGTTGCGACAATTTTGTTTTTACCTCCATATTGTTTGGCTTTCCTGAAAGGCCCTGTCAATCTTCATTTGAGAATAAAAAGATTCTTAGGGAGAGGAGAGTGATTATGAATGTGTTTTTTTTAATGAAGGTGTTTCTGTACCTGATATAATTATCAAAGGATAATGATTTTCATTGTTCCGGACGTAAACCTTATCTTATTACTGTTAAAAAATGAATGTAGCTGAGGCGATGCTCCGAAGAGTTTTTAAAATTTCACAATTTTAGAGTTTGCTGAATAGTGAAAAAAAAAAAAAATTATACTAGGAATTGATATGAACCCCCGAAAGATAACAAAGAGTTTGAAAATATGTAATCATTTATGAAGAGACAGATTGATGGAATTACTGAATTAACAGAAATTTCTTGAAGTCATTAACAAAAAACCCCCACAAAACTAGGCAAATCTGACTGACTTCCTTCGTCAGCGTATAGGTAGACTGAATCTACTTATTTTCAAATAGGATTTTACGGAAGAATATTACCATTCACTACGCCACATTTTCAATTCGTTCTTATCTAAGGCGTTATCTTTTGAAGCCCCGTCTGGGGCCTGATGCTCTGTCATTTAAAACATCAAATATTAATTGGTAATTTCCAGTAGACCATAGCTGTCTGATACAAGCAGTAATATGTCATAAAAAGAGCCGAAAACCAAGAGGGTGATTTTTCCCACATTGTCTCATATAAGAAGGTGATCTGCTTTCTCTAATATAACTTAGCAATTGATTTCACTTCTACAATGGCTGCCTCCCGTTAATAATCTCATCACTACATCCTAAATCCCAGAAAGATTCTCTTAATCATATGTATGAGCAGAAGATGGGCTTCCCTCTCTTCTCATGTGTTATTCACTTCTGGTCATCCGACATCCCAGAATAACTGCGAATATCTTTCTTCACTGGAAGAAAATATGATGGACAACGCAACCTCAAATGGGCTTAGCTAAGAAGAAGACTTATATTAATTTAGCGTTGATGATTTAACTTTTTCCTAGTCGACAGACTTTTTTTTTTTCCAGGGAGTGCAGGAAGAGGCGGGGAATTATAAAAATTAAAAACATGATAGTAAAGATAATGTATATAACCGAGCTTATAAATTTTATACTCTGTCTCAGAGTTTCTTGTAATTCACGGGTAATTTTTTGCAACTTTTTAACCTAATATTTTGTTTCAAATGCTTTACAGAGCCTTCTGTCAGTTTTCAATTTACAATATGAAATTTCTAATCACTGTTAATTTCTGTAGTTATTTCTTCCTCTTATCTCAGTAGCCTATTCTCCCATCAACTTCATCCTATTCACCTTCCAATTTTTTAGTCGAAAATTTATGTCTTTGTTCCCATAAACTTTCTAAATTATCTTGTCAGTCTCTTATTTTAATATGCTTACCCTTGCAACTATATATACTTTCTACTGGGAGAAAGAATTTTGATATAATAGATGGTAAAATCTTGTTTTTTACACTACTCCGAAAATCTTCCTTTTACAAATATGTACCTCTATAAAATCGTATAAGTTTTTCTTGTACTATTCTGAGATCTAAACTTAACAGAATTACGGTTTTCAATGTCAACTTTGATATCAGAAACTACTGCATGACAAAGATAACATAAAAACTGCTGCCTTTGTAAAGTTGACGATGGAGTTGTAACAAGGCACTACTCATATTTCCTAGTTAATCAACAACTCTTGTTTTATCTTTTTGTTTGGGGGCGTGGAGAAGGGGGCCGCTCAGAGCACCGTTTCCTTCTCTGTTTAGGTTTTCCTTGTAAACTTATGAAGAAAAATGACTCCGATTTGTTTGCTGCGGTTCCCCTTATAGCATCCAGTACATGCTTAATCCCAGTTCATGTCTCTTAGCAGTTTTATCTTTTTTCTTCTTAGAATTTTTTACACTTGGATAACCGCTTGAAAATTGCTGTCACGTGAAAATCTCGTATCTCTAACCTATAAGGAAAGGTGAAATTTTGGTGCCTTTTCCTAAATTGGGTACCTTCTTAAGTGCTGGCTCCGAAGAAATGCACTTCTAAGAACGATAAGAACGGTTATTCATGCGATTTATGTATTTTCCATATTACACAGTTTTTCATGTATGAAAGTGTGCATGTTTATGCTTGTATATCTATCTATGCCCCCTCATATATGCAGTAGTTACAGGACTAAATGCGGGATCATTTCAGATAATAATAATAATAATAATAATAATAATAATAATAATAATAATAATAATAATAATAATAATAATAATAATAATAATAATAATAATAATAATAAGTGAGGCAGAAAACAAGTGAGGTCAATGAAATAATGGGCATAATACACACCACCAGTATCACAGAAACAAATAACTTGGCATATGCAGGAGCAAGATTAGTAGCAGAACTGATGGGGATTCGAACACCAACACCACCAGCACAACCAATCCAACAGAAACCAAAACAGCAACCTCCTTGGAAAAGGGGCCTGGAAAAGCAAATCATGGTGATGAGATCTGACTTGAGTAAACTGAAAGAGATGGCAGAAAAAAGGCTAAGAAGCAAGAAAACAAGGGAGGAACTCAACGAGAAATACAAACTACAAGAGAGGGGACTAAACAACACAATAGAAGATGTAAAACAGAGGCTTAAGGCCAAAACAAATAAGATCCAACGGTACATGAACAGGAATAAAGGATATCAACAGAACAAACTATTCGGAACCAACCAGAAAAGACTATACAGCCAACTAAGAGGGGAAGACAACCACCAAGAAATTCCTGAAGCCGAACCAAGTAAGAGACTCTGGGAAAACATATGGAGCAATCCGGTACCACACAACAAACATGCAACATGGCTCCAGGAAGTCAAGGAAGAAGAAACAGGGAGAATAAAACAAAGATTCACAGAGATCACGACAGACACAGTCATACACCAACTAAAGAAAATGCCAAACTGGAAAGCCCCAGGTCCCGATGAAGTCCATGGATACTGGCTCAAAAACTTCAAGGCCCTACACCCACGAATAGCAGAACAACTCCAGCATTGTATCCCAAATCACCATGCACCCAAATGGATGACCACAGGAAGAACATCCTTAGTACAAAAAGACAAAAGAGTAAGGGAAATATAGCCATTAACTACAGGCCTATCACCTGCCTACTAATAATGGGGAAGTTACTAACAGGTATCATCAGTGAAAGGTTATACAATTACCTAGAGGAGACAAACACCATCCCCCACCAACAGAAAGGCTGCAGAAGGAAGTGTAGGGGCACAAAAGACCAGCTCCTGATAGACAAAATGGTAATGAAGAACAGTAGAAGAAGGAAAACCAACCTAAGCATGGCATGGATAGACTATAAGAAAGCCTTCGACATGATGCCACACACATGGCTAATAGAATGCCTGAAAATATATGGGGCAAAGGAAAACACCATCAGCTTCCTTAAAAATACAATGCGCAACTGGAATACAATACTTACAAGCTCTGGAATAAGACTAGCAGAGGTTAATATTAGGAGAGGGATCTTCCAGGGCGACTCACTGTCCCCACTACTCTTCGTAGTAGCCATGATTCCCATGACAAAAGTACTACAGAAGAAGGATGCCAGGTACCAACTCAAAAAAAGAGGCAACAGAATCAACCATCTGATATTTCATGGACGACATCAAGCTGTATGGTAAGAGCATCAATGAAATAGATACCCTAATCCAGACTGTAAGGATTGTATCTGGGGACATCAGGATGGAGTTTGGAATAGAAAAATGCGCCTTAGTCAACATACAAAAAGGCAAAGTAACGAGAACTGAAGGGATAAAGCTACCAGATGGGAGCAACATCAAATACATAAATGAGACAGGATACAAATACCTGGGAATAATGGAAGGAGGGGATATAAAACACCAAGAGATGAAGGACACGATCAGGAAAGAATATATGCAGAGACTCAAGGCGATACTCAAGTCAAAACTCAACGCCGGAAATATGATAAAAGCCATAAACACATGGGCAGTGCCAGTAATCAGATACAGCGCAGGAATAGTGGAATGGACGAAGGCAGAACTCCGCAGCATAGATCAAAAAACCAAGAAACATATGACAATACACAAAGCACTACACCCAAGAGCAAATACGGACAGACTATACATAACACGAAAGGAAGGAGGGAGAGGACTACTAAGTATAGAGGACTGCGTCAACATCGAGAACAGAGCACTGGGGCAATATCTGAAAACCAGTGAAGACGAGTGGCTAAAGAGTGCATGGGAAGAAGGACTAATAAAAGTAGACGAAGACCCAGAAATACACAGAGACAGGAGAAAGACAGACAGAACAGAGGACTGGCACAACAAGCCAATGCACGGACAATACATGAGACAGACTAAAGAACTAGCCAGCGATGACACATGGCAATGGCTACAGAGGGGAGAGCTAAAGAAGGAAACTGAAGGAATGATAACAGCGGCACAAGATCAGGCCCTAAGAACCAGATATGTTCAAAGAACGATAGACGGAAATAACATCTCTCCCATATGTAGGAAGTGCAATACGAAAAATGAAACCATAAACCACATAGCAAGCGAATGCCCGGCACTTGCACAGAACCAGTACAAAAAGAGGCAAGATTCAGTGGCAAAAGCCCTCCACTGGAGCCTGTGCAAGAAACATCAGCTACCTTGCAGTAATAAGTGGTACGAGCACCAACCTGAGGGAGTGATAGAAAACGATCAGGCAAAGATCCTCTGGGACTATGGTATCAGAACGGATAGGGTGATACGTGCAAATAGACCAGACGTGACGTTGATTGACAAAGTCAAGAAGAAAGTATCACTCATTGATGTCGCAATACCATGGGACACCAGAGTGAGAGAAAGAGCGGGGAGGGAAAAAAAAATGGATAAGTATCAAGATCTGAAAATAGAAATAAGAAGGATATGGGATATGCCAGTGGAAATCGTACCCATAATCATAGGAGTACTAGGCACGATCCCAAGATCCCTGAAAAGGAATCTAGAAAAACTAGATGCTGAAGTAGCTCCAGGACTCATGCAGAAGAGTGTGATCCTAGAAACGGCGCACATAGTAAGAAAAGTGATGGACTCCTAAGGAGGCAGGGTGCAACCCGGAACCCCACACTATAAATACCACCCAGACGAATTGGAGGACTGTGATAGAGCAAAAAAAAAAAAAAAAAAAAAAAAAAAAGCATCAAGAACTTACTGTCATTGTTAAAAAAGTATTCAGGAAATAATAATAATAATAATAATAATAATAATAATAATAATAATAATAATAATAATAGCATCCTGAATTTGGTCTCACTGTTAAAATTTTATTCGGCAATAAAGAAGTGGCCACATAATTTATGCATGAAAGTGAAGAGTGTGATCATGCATGTGTATGTCAGAGAGAGAGAGAGAGAGAGAGAGAGAGAGAGAGAGAGAGAGAGAGAGATGAATATATAATGTGAATTAAAATTCATTCATACATAAGGGATTTCTTGTGAACTAGCATTGTTGGCGAATGTACTACAATACGAGCTCCCTGTAGCTGCAATGTTGCATTTTTAAACAGTTAGAGGAAACCGGAATAAATTATCTCGAGTTGTGCTCTGCATCCATGAAGTCCCTCGGTACTTACAGCGTTTTGCAAACAATTCAAACACGCTTTTTGCAACACGTCAAAGAATAATGCGGATAGTTGTGTATTTGAGAATAAAATTTTTTGGTGTGTAAAAATGAAAGTTATGACGAAGGTAAAATATGAAAATAAGATGAATAAATATCCTGGAGCATGAGACACTCCCCTTTCAAAAACGCGTAATATTAATATAACGACAAATAAAGACTTTAGACTTTGCAAACACGATTTTTCGGGGCACGTAAAGGAATAATGCGGATAGTAGAGTATTTGAGAATAAAATGATTTGTTGTGCAAAAGTAAAATTCATGACAAATGTAAAAAAAAAAAAAAAAAAAAAATAACGTAAAAAATATCTTGGAGCAAGTAACGCACCATTTTCAACAAGGAATAATATTGATTTAGCGATACACAAGTAAGTTAGACTTTTCCTTATCAAAACGTAGGTGTCCTTTGGAATCATGCAGCAGAACTAAATGATCATTGAGTCTTTCTTTCTGTAATACAATTACTTCCACCATTTTATGTTAAAGAAATACTTTGTCGAGATTTATGAACGACAGAGAATACAGTTCGCACACTTATTTGCAATTCTTGATTTCATTCTAGATGCATTCAGCTCGCTTCTTGTTAGTATTTTCTCTCTCATATATATATATATATATATATATATAGTATATATATATATATATATATATATATATATATATATATATATATATGTGTGTGTGTGTGTGTGTGTGTGTGTGTGTGTATGTGTATTTCTGTAGAAATATATATATATATAGTATATATGTATAAGCATACAAACACATATGTGTATAAAATAACATAGATGTATATGTATTAATGCAATTATGCGTATATTTATGTCTCTTTATGCATATGATATAATTGCAAACACATGTCCTGCCATTGCTCATTATTAAGTGGAAGCTTTATTTGTTCAAGCCAACAAAATCCTCATATAATTGATTTTGCTTTCAATTATCTTCTGTTATATCCCCCTGTTCATTTCCTCGCAACAGAAAATTAGCATGCGTATCATGTCTCCCCCTTATCAAACAACGCTAAGAACTTTAATCTTGCCAGAAGCAACAAATAAGAAGAAAAAAAATCTGTTAGGGTTAAATCTTCATCAGTTCAAGGGCCGGTCTAAGGCTGGATGGTTCCCGCCTTCACACCCTGGCTATTTCCAGCCGTATCTTTGCAGAAAACGGCGCGAAAACCGTAAGATAGCGCGGACAGGAAGCGGCAAACGTATTTTGGCAGGGCGTTTTGTATGGAAAATTTATAACAGGCATGATTTATTCATAAGCGGGGGACGATACGAAGAAAGGCGCTTCCGTGGAATCGGTGGAAGAGGGAAAATGCGATGAGTGGAGGAGAGGACGTAAAAAAGTTCCCAAAATGGGATCTGCCATTGCCCTGTCCAATCACTCATCACAATATGTCGCAAAAGAGATTCATTCTCAGTCGAAGGGAGCTGTAGATTAGATAAAGTGGGAGAATATACCAACGCCAGCTTCATTCTGTCTTTCTGTTTGTCTGCCTCTCTTTTGTAGATGTTATTGGGAAGAGTCAAAGGGGAAGGAAATGCCTGAAGGGCTTCGTCGTCTGAAATCTGGTAGAAAGTTCCGTTCCACGAAGCAAAGGTGAAGTTGATAACAAATGTGGAAAACCCACTTTCCTGGAATTATATTATTGCATTTCAAGTTTCATGTCCTCGTCAGCAACTTCAATATGCTGAGAAATATTAATATTTCGCTCTGCATTTCCTTTCAACACCGGCATTCGTATGATGTGAGGTTTTTCGTACTTTGTGATGACATCACAAACCTTAATTTGTCTTTCGTACGTGTGAGAACCTCATGGCTTTTCTGAGACTTTAAAATTCTGCTCCTCTTTCATATACTGTGAGGACATCACTAAGATGTTGGACTCTTGGCAAAAGTTCACGTCTTCCAGCGCATAAATTTTCTCCAAGTTTTCCACTGTACTTTAAGTGTCCTCTGGACGTTATCTTCATGGAGTTTGCATTAAGCTAATCGAAAGTCATTCAACTAAACGTTTTCTTCTGAAGCAAATTAAACTTAGTGGGATAGGTAATGCAATCTATTTTCCATGTTTTGATAGATAATATATATCTGTGAGTTGACATATAGAAATATATTATTAAAGCGTTAGAGCTAAAATGATATCACATATAAAAATGAAGATTAAAAAAAATGACCAATTCACAAAAATGAAAAGTAAATAAAAAATGCAAGAATAAATGTAAAGGATGCAATCAATCAATGGTAAGGAGACAAATTAATACCGGGGAGGGGAACTAAATATACAAACCTAACAGCTAAGCTAGCGCAAAATATAGTTACAAAGAAAATTAATAAGGTAAGTTAGCCTTCAAATGGGCAGATTAGGATAGAGGACCGAAGTGCCACTGGTGTTCGGAAGGCAGTCTTCACCCAAGGAGTTTTCACCATGAGTAATAAACATTTATTATATTCTCACCTAAGCTAACCTTACTACTATGAGATTCAGGGCCTCTGTAACACGGTTTTTTGGACTTTGCTCCTTATCAAAGCATCGGATGTAGCTGAAAGTTGACATATGTATATTTTACAACCACACACAAATTTTGTCAGTATTATCAATAACCTAAACCAGATAGTTTTAATTTTTATAGAGTAAAAATTATCTAGCCGACGCCATGGCCAATGATTACGAGCCGCAAGAATCGAAAAACATTCATTACGTAAGCAAGGTAAACACACCTTTTGACGAAATGTTGCCCCGCCCATCCATACAGAAACCCATTCACTTGTTCCATCGGCTCTGAAACCCAAAGACTTTATGAATGGCGGAACGATACATAGATGTGGGTTGGGTATCTGTGCTAGCGTAGTAATACTACTGTAGCAGTAGTGCCGCAACAGTATAGCAGTAATATACATGAATTAAACGTTTAGACCAATTGCTGGGATCCTTGAGGATCATTTAGCACTTCTTACAACTACTTTAGAAATGAGTTTTTATAACCAGAAGTTAAATTCTCTAATCCAACAATGCCCATGATAGCCTTCAGTGTCATCCTGAATTATAACGAGGCCAAAGTGGGTGGAGCCTCATGAAGTCATCATTCTGACGATAATTATTGGCCAAAATACGGTACCGGCTATTTTTTTTCTCAGTAAATAGGTAGATAGCCAATAAATAAAAATTGCTTGACATTGGATATAGCAGTTATCAAATCAAGCTTGTCTACTATGTTTTTGAAAATTACCAATTATTCCCTACATCTTGTCAATCTGATTGTGACCTATAAAGTAGACTGTAATTTCTTAGGAAACTTATTTTGGGAGTTAGACTAATAATCGAAGTGTTTTTGTATTTATTAACATGTTTTGTTGGTTTGTTCACTATGACAATTATCAGTGGAGAGGTTTCAGAGTTCATAAAGGTGTGCTGCTTTGCTTGCATTTAAATTTGTGTCATTGTTGCCAGAGGGCTAGCCTTCGTTACGTATATCCAATCATCCATCAAAGATACGTACATGCGTTCGAAACCTTTTCTCTGATTAAGTTGGCCCGTCTTCAAAAAAAGTCACGTTTACATTATAAGTACCAAATCTATTCAACCTACGTAATGCAGAATACAGTCAAAATTTATGTGTAGATATAATGTGTATTCTGAATAAGCGTTATATTTATGAAATGCATAGATAAAAAGTTATTGCGAAAAAACCGTGTCACAGAGGCAGTGAATCTCATAATAGGTTGCTGTAGCTTAGGAAGGGAGTTTCATCCTGTTTCCACCAAGTGATTGCTACGAACGTAGCTAACATATCATATGTTAACCTGACCTATGGAGCCTTGGTCGGCCTAATGGGGATTCTACACGTCAGAAAGTTGTCAGCCATTGCTGCAAATGAACCTTGCAATATATATACACACACACATTTTGTTGCAATTTATCTCCTTAGGAGCTTGTCGCGCGCTTGAACCCTACGCTGCTGTCTCCTTCCCTCACGATCCCCTACCTAACCTGCCCTGGAAAATCAGGTTTGCAGGGGGAGGGTGGATGTCTCCCCTACCCTCCCGTTCCCCTACCTTCCCCGGCCCCACCCGGGGTGGACAAACTGATTTGCAGTGGGTAGGTGGCTGTGTCACATCTCCCTTATTGTCACCCAGAGGAGGACAAGCAAGATTCCCTCAGATTTTATTATTGTAGATACAGACAACAGATACTTCTATCACACCTGACTCCATTTCCAACTTTTTTTTGGGTAATCCTTTCCTGATTGACAGCACTAGTCGTAGCGATAATAATAGAGTTTAGAATACATAGGTGAAATGGGCTTAAGAAGGCAAAATTTCTTTTTATCAGGGAAGAGAGCATGTTCCAAAATCTGGTGTTTAAAGGGACTGAAGCAAGCACTTCTCTTGAATATTTACAACCATTACTATTTTCTATACGTATTGGAGCGAAATTAAAATAATGAACGTTCATGAATGCAATTCCGCTTTAGCTTGGACAAGCTTAACTTTTGCGTCAATAGTGATGTTGGCTATTTGACTCAATTTCTGGGTGCGTGGGCAGAAAGTATAATCATGTAACAAGGCCTTAAGTTTATTGGATCCCATTCATTGCAAAGCAGACTGCACTTATGAGAAACCATCACGGCTGTTGCTCTGTATTGGATTTTGAGACAGTTCTCAGGCATAATGGAAATTTCTTTTGCGGCACCTGACGAATAGGCTAGCAAGTGCTAAGGCAAAGAACACATTCATTGTAAACTTAATCTCATGATAAGATGTTCAATTCTGGTCTAAGGAAAATCCTAAAATGAATTGTTCGGAATACTTTTATTGATGAATATTCTTACACTTTCAAAAACCCTTTCAAAGATGTGGAAAGCTTTAGGAGAATGTCTCTCTATTTCGCATTCGTTTTGTTTGTCTGTTTCTCCTTTTAGTTTATGTATTATACACTATAAACTTGTTTTACGTAATTCTAGTTTTCCTTGGTAATAGTTCATTCACCTCTCGGGCAGCAACTTAAAGATTACAACATCTCATCATCCCTATATATTTAAAATAAGTGATTATCATCTAACCTTGTCTCCCTTTTGGTGAGAAGGACGTGAATGTAAAATTCAGTTTGATACTTTTACGAAGAAAATATATATAGAACGAAAGAAATCAACTAAATATTACCTCATTCTTTCCTTGTAGTATTAATATGATTATAAAAATATTATATAAGATGTTAATCGAATCAACTAATTCTTAAAATTATGGTGAGAAACGACGATAATGATGATGCCATTACTGGGATTCCTGAGCGAGCTTTGTATCAAAAGGGATACTATGCTTATAATTTGATTGTTCAGTAACGTCATCCTAATCCAATTACTCTCTGTAAAGGCTGTGTTTTTGAATGGGTTTATCTACCTGTCTAACTGTAAGTCTTCCTATCTATTAATGGGATTACATCTAAACTAATTAACAGACCTTACAATTTTTAAAATATGTCTAAGTTCCATTTGAACACTATGACAGAGTTTGGTGTTATTTATGTTCAGATATAAGTCTAGGAGTTTGTTTTTTTAAATGATAGTTTATTGCTATATAGGCTAATGCGTATTTAAAAAAATAGTCGCATTTGTAACACATAAATATAAAATTTGATATTACGCATAGATATTCAGGTACCTACGCTAATCGCGCAGACGCAATGAAAAGACTCGTGCGACGCGGAGCATTTGATTAATGAAACTAATCGACTCAACGGGATTTTGTAATCTATTGCTGTCTCTTGTTACATACCTTTTTTCCATTCATTACAGAGGAAACACTTGATATTTAGAATCTCTCCCAAATAGAAACTAAAACACCTCTTGTTTCGAGACAAAATTATACATATCCTTATCAATACTTTCTCTGCGATTTTGCTTGATGGCAATGGAATACGAGCTTTATCTTCAAGCATTTTAGCGATTCAGAGGGCTCCGATCTCCTCTCCACCATAAGAGCAAAGAAAAAATATGTATACTTCTGTAAATCTTTGTGTGAATTGAGCACCTAAGTTTTTTTTTTCAATCTTTGTCTACTTAGAAAACTGATCATTTTCAGCTGACTTATGATATATATATATATATATATATATATATATATATATATATATATATATACAGTGTATGTATGTATGTATGTATGCATGTATGTATGTATTTTACTTTTGCTTTGGAATAATAGCCACTGCTAAATTTATAAGCGACTAAGTCTTTCACGTATTTCATATTCTCTTTCCTTGTTGCTGAAAGATGCAACAACCCGTAGGAGCGTGAAGTAGTTATTTCAGGGTTACTTCGAAACAAATGAACGGCTTTTTAAGGAGTTATAGTTTTCTGCAAAAGAAAGCTATTGAGATGGCTTTGTCTGTCCGTCCGCGGTCCCCACTTTTTCTGTCCGCCCTCAGAGCTTAAAAACTACTGAGGCTAGAGGGCTGCAAATTGGTATGTTGACCATCCACCCTCCAATCATCAAACATACCAAATTGAAGTCCTCTAGCCTCGGTAGCTTTTATTTCATTAAAGGTTAAAGTTACATATGACCGTCCGTCTAGCACAATCATAGTGCCACCAGCGGGCTTTGGGTGAAAGTTTCATGGGCCGTGGCTGAGAGTTTCATACAGCATTAGCTGTACAGATAAACTAGATTGCGTCGAAGAGACTTCGGCCTATTTTCTAATTGTTTTTCTTTATATTCATTGTTCAAATGAATAACTATTTCACTTGGGGTATCAAGATTTTTTCCTTAGCTTCCTATTTTTTTTTTATTATTGTCTGTTAAGTTTTGAAAGGAAACGACAATTTCCATTGTGCTATTATTCTAATAGCGTCGCCAGAGGTGCAAGAACTATTTTGTTTTTTGGTTTTTTTACCACATGTTCTTTAAGGATACTTTCTTCGTTTTCCTTCATAAGCTCGCTTGTGTTCTACCCTTTGTCCGTAAAACTCTCTTCGTATTTATTTCTGTCTCTCTTTCTCTATCTCTTTCCTGAATCAGCTCTTTCTCCCCTTCTGGAATTAACTTCCCTCTCTCTCTCTCTCTCTCTCTCTCTCTCTCTCTCTCTCTCTCTCTCTCTCTCTCTCTCCTTTTTTCTTCAACCTCCGCCTCCTCTTCTTAAAACAAATCTTTCTATCATGGAATTAATTCTCTCTCTCTCTCTCTCTCTCTCTCTCTCTCTCTCTCTCTCTCTCTCTCTCTCTCTCTCCTAAGAAATCATTCCGCAATTTTTCCCCAGGTTTATTAACCCAAGGCCTGTGTCAGCTGATAAAAAGATGTCCCTAATTAAAGCAATATTCCCCAGCTACTATATCTCCCAGAATAATATTAAATGCGAGCGAAATTCTATTACTTTAATTGAATTGAACGAGAAAGTGAGTGAAATCGACTTAGAAGTTAATGGAGAACCAGTCTCTAGGTCTGTCGTGCTTAATAGGAAAATGATACTGGCTTTATACGTATATAGTATGGCAGTATTTATTATTATACGTAAATGGCGAAGGTTGTTGGAGATATCAAGATCATTGTTCAATTATTTCAGGGAGTATTTCGTATTTTGGGATTATTCTTGCTTCTAGGGTTACGGTAATTGTATTAGTGGCCGCATGCCGCCCAACTGTTTATCTGTTGTTTTACCAAGTCAGAAGAACTGTATTTATTATATATAATTTCTTTTTGCCGTCATCCCTGTCGGTCAAACTGAACAATAGGTAGTTGGAAAATTTTGTCTGTAAACACTGAAGTTATGAAAAGAATTATTTTCAGGAACTTCTTACTCTGACTCATCTAGCCAACACAGCAAATGCATTTTTTTTATAACACAAAAGACTTTTAATTTTTTTTCAGTGTGAGAAAGACTCTTAAGCAGAAAAAAAAGTTTCGAGTAGTGAGTTGTTATAAAGACTTAAAAGCTAATGACGAGACTGCCGTCTTCTTAAATAGTTAAATAGTTTTACCAAATTTTTTCCTGATCGTAAAATGAACTACCAAAAAATTTGGCAATTTAAGAGTTCACATTGAACCAATGCACGGATTTGAAATTCGACGATAATTTAGAAATTTGGTAATAAATTTTCATTCTAATGAAACCAAATTCTAATTTAACCTCACCCAAATCTGACCTTATATATAATACACCCAAATCTGACCTTATATATAATATAACAACCTACGTGAAAGAGGAGCAATATTGCTTTAATATTCCTTAAACTCGGCTATCCATAATTGTTTTGCCTCCAAGCAAAGAACTGTAAGTGTATTCAAGTATTTAGAATGAATTTGTTTCCGAGGCTCCGCGGTCAAGTTTGATCTAAAGTAGTTCCTCGTTGGACGAGTGGTGTTCGCGCTCGGGTACCAATCCGGTGGTCCGAAGTTCGATTCTCGGCTCGGCCAACGCGGAATCAGAGGAATTTATTTCTGATGATAGAAATTCATTTCTCGATATAATGTGGTTCGGATCCCACAATAAACTGTAGGTCCCGTTGTTAGGTGACCAGTTGGTTCCTAGCCACGTCAAAATATCTAATCCTTCGGGCCATCCCTGGGAGACCTGTTGTTAATCAGCTCAGAGGTCTGGTAAAACTAAGATATACTTTTTTTTTTATCTAAAGTGTCATGATGTTTAAACGTTGACAAAAATAAATAAACAATTCTTGAGATACAGTGTAAGTCAAGAAACAAACGTTGAAGGCCGATTTCTCCTCATTTGACGTCGGCTCTTTGAGGGGGTCCTTATGGCTTGAGGACAGAAAGTCGCAAATAGCGTCACATGAAAAATGGTTACGCAACTGTTATCGACAGCTGTGACTCAAACGTGCGGCGTCCCCTTTTGCAACATTTTTTCTACAAGTAGTTCAGTAATTAATATGAAGCCTTGATGCCTCACCATTTAATAGACACGTACATAAAAAAGTTATATAGATTGCGAAGGTCAGGCCAAATTAGAGTTTTCACGGCTTCTAGCGTTTGAGGAGCTGTAAAGTTAGAACAACTTTTTTCCGGGGTAAATAGGATACATAAAAACCAACAACCTTAAAACTCAACGTGGTTAGATTTTTGAAAATGTTTTTTATATTTATTTATTTATACTTATAAGCGAATTGTTTATTCCAACACAGTTACTTTAAGAACATTATTTGGTTCAGAAACTTTCTCATTCACTTAATCTTTAGCAAAAAATTTTTGTTTTACCGTAATATTTTCTTAATCACAAGATTTGTTGAAAAATTGTAATTGTATTGGAATGGAACGCTGAAGAGCATGTTTTTTAATCTCAGCAGTATGCTGAAAAAAGTGAGGAATCTGTGAATATTGTGAAAATGATAATATTCTTCGTATAATTACATCATGATTATTCTTCTGTTTAATTTGATACTTTGAAGACCTGGAACAAATAAATGAGTTTTCTATAAAATGAACAACACAATAGTCTTTCATGAGTAATGTGGCAGTAGTACCAAAGAATCTGATAACGTATGCGTGAGTTATCCATAATCCTAACTCCACAAAACAAGTAAACAATCAGGAACCCTTTATAATGAAAGCAACTCATGACGAGAGTCGGTTGCGTTCATTCAGTAGTCGCAATAAAGCGCGTTTCTTTGTTCGCGTCAACATGTTTGACTCCAAAAACCCGCCTGTTCCTCGAACGCGTTACCCCTCCTTTTGTCCACTCTCCCCTCTTGTTTTCCCCATCCGTCCCCTCGTGTCCGTCCGTCCGTCCGGTCGGCGGAATACTGCAGTAGAAGTGTTGGCCACAGGCTGCACTAATGGGCTGCGGCCGAGATTCTTAGAGGCTATCAACTTTTACGGGTCCCCGACGGCGTCGCCTCGCGGCGTTTAAGGGACGGACCCCGAGCGCCATGAGGCCGGCCTTGAAATGCATTGTGGGATTTATGGCCCCCTTGATTAGTGCGTCAAGTGGGACTTTCTTTCACGGCACAACTTCTCTCAGCTGACGATTGCCTGCTGCTGGTGTTCGTGCTGGGGTAATCGTAAATTTTATGAGCAGTGTGTGATGTGATATATATATATATATATATATATATATATATATATATATATATATATATATATATATATATATATATATATATATATTATATATATATATATATACATATGTAGGTGTATGTATATGAATTTGCGAGTTTATGTGTATTACAGCCCACTCATATATGTAAATAATTATACTTAGATGTTCGCTCTTTGCATGTGCAATATTAAAAATAAGTGCACTCCACACACACACGCAAACACATCTAATATATATATATATATATATATATATTATATATAGTATATATATATATAATCCATATATATATATATATATAATATAATTACTAAGAGGACCTCATTGAAACTGGATGGCATCAAGCGGAGATATTTATTCAAAAAAAGTTACAAGCTTTCTTGGAATAACAGTCCTCATTGTCAAGTATCCACGGACACTCGAATGAGGACTGTTATTTCAGGAAAGCTTGTAACTTTTTTGAATAAATATCTCCACTTGATGCCATCCAGTTCCAATGATGTACTGTCAGTATATTTATTAATGTAAAGGACAATTGTGTAAGCGATAAAGTTAATATATATATATATATATATGTGATATATATATGCATATATCTATATATATATATATATATATATATATATGTATATACATGTATATATATACATATATATAAGATATAGATATATATATATATATATGTATATACATGTATATATATACATATATATATATATATATATATATATATATATATATATATATATATATAGAATATAGACTATATATATATATATATATATATATAATATATTGTATGAATTATATATATATATATATATAAAATTATATATATATATATATATATATATATATATATATATATATATGTATATTATATATATATATATATATATATATATATATATATATATATAATTTATATATATGTATATAATAAAAGTACATAAACATTGTATCGGTACGTAGCCGGACTGTTCCAAATGAGTTCCAGCAGCCAATCACTGAGGACGTTGATTCAATCTAAACTGCGCTAGTGACCATTAGGTAGTGGCAGTGATAAAGTGAACTATTTACGACGAGGGAATAACAACAACTAGTCCCTCTGCCGGAAGAGTTGGGAAATAAGAAGGTTCAGATATTTGCTCTTATGCTTGATTGATCAATATTTCGGTCCGTTTCCTGATAAAAATGTTTCATTTTCACTTTTCGCGGGAGAATTGTTTATTACGCAGAATTCTTATTTTGTTTGAACGCTTCTTTAAATTATCGTGCAAGCTGTCATTTTTATATTATTATTTTTTTTTAATTTGCTTCCGGAATGTTTAAAATAATGATTCTAATTTGCCTTGCTTACACAGAAGAAAAAACTGTATTAAGGATTTATCAAAAGAATATATATAAAAAATGAACATGGAGGTTTGGAGGCTGCAAACCACCGCTATGGCTGAATAATTCCTTACCACCTCGAAAGACTCATTTCCCCCGAAAGTTGCATTCGTATCCCTACCAGAATCTAGTCACTAGTTGCCGGTCGCAAACCCCACCATCGTTTTAATCTTCGTGCAAATGCAAGAACGACGTTTTGCGTAATCATCCAAAGAGAGATGAACAGTTAAGAGAAACAGACAGAAAGAAGTACGAGGCAGAAGAGTGCGCCATCACTTTTATGATTATGAAGGGAGAGAAAAAGGGAAAGTACATTTCCTCGCGAATATCTGGCGACAACGCTGGGCTCTCGTATGATCATTAGCAGTAAGTCACTTGCACTCAATATTAAATTTTCATTTTTTAATTTGACCTCGGCGATATTGTCGAAATAAAATTCCGTAATCGTTTCATGTCTGAATTTAAAAATGTCTCGTGCTGTCTGATTTTTTTTATTTCCTGGGTAAAACTGGTGGTGAAACATAGTCGTTCCACCCCCCCCCACCACCACCTCTCTCTCTCTCTCTCTCTCTCTCTCTCTCTCTTTATTTTGTCTTTATTATTGGCTTTTAATGTAACAATCTGTCAGTTAGTCGGTATCTTTGTTTATCTGTTTTGCTATCATTGAAAAGACTGGTATAAGTAGACCTTGTTATATTTTGAAAGAAATTTATGGCTCTGGTAACGCCAGTGATTTTTTTAAAATGAACTCACCAACTAGCAGGGAATTTCTTTAACAATTGTAATGAAGACAGCAGGTAAGTCTTGTCTGCCTTATTTTTGAAAATATATATAATTAACTTCCAGTCTTAGTTGTGATATCAGGCAAAGCCTTTTTTTAAGCTTGACTTCCCTAATATTACATGTTTCAATAATAATCTTACTTGGTTCTTTCCGATATACTGGGATAGAGCGAAAAGAAAAACACTTCTCTAAAACTCGTTTTGCAAATCAATATACATATTCGCAAACCGTAGAAAAAAGGCTTCCGAGTCTAAGAGAGCCTTACTATATTGCATGAACATTAAGCATTTTCTTTTGCCATTTCATAAGTCACTGATCTCTACACGTGCTAAACGGGAAAGCACTTATGTAAAAGAAGTAACATAACATTTTCCCCCCAGTAAATCATGAAAGATTATGTTGCCATGAACAATTCAGCAGCAAAACTTCATTGTGTGAAACATATAATCTCCGTCACGAAAAATATTTTGTATATCTACGACTTGTATTTTATTGTAAAGGAACATTAAGCTAATGCAACATAAATGCTACTAAAATCGAAATGGGCTGCATGTAAATCCTAAGAAGATTGTAAAAAAATCGCTTGAATAATTTAACCTAAAGACTATAAATTGTATTATCTTTTGAGAAAAAGTAGCATCATCTGCAGAATAATTTACAAAAACGTTATGACACATAAAGCTAGAATAAGATCTTCTTCAAAACATATTTTGGTAATAAAAGAAATAATTGTATGAAGTAATTACTTGAAATCAAATGTGTCAGTTATTAATTGGAAAATATAGATCAAGTGATGACATTCATCTGTATTTCTCTGTCATAAATGAGAAAAATCAAGCAGAAAAGAGAACCTGAAGTGTTATCCCGCGCTCTCGGTTGCCATGTCGGGGATAAAGTTGACGTGTTGATTCAGTGATTGATTGCTTTTTATAAATCGACTGGCCTTAGAATAGCATTTGCTTATATTTCTGGCGCTAAGAGGCTGGTAAGAGGATTAAACTCTTTTATGAATCAAATATAAATGGTAGTTATGGATATTGATTTCAACGAATACTAAGCAGATATATGTCAGATTGATGCACGAGCCAATACACCGATAGAACAATAGAATGAGGGAAAGAGCTCAAAGTCTTCGGTAGAGAGAGAGGGTGGGGGAGAGAGAGCGGAATTAACCTCTTTATTACTAAATAACAGATAATAATATTGAATATTCATTTCAGTAGAAACTAAGCATTTGCATCTGACCACCTGATAAATCAGTTCAAAAAGAGGACAATTGAATGATGGAGAGAGAAAGCAAAATCTTTAGGAGAGAGAGAGAGAGAGAGAGAGAGAGAGAGAGAGAGAGAGAGAGAGAGAGGCCAACAAACAAGCAAAAGCACGCCAAGAGCACGAAACATTTTGAAATTGCAAGCGAGTCTATGCTAAGACCCTTTTTTCGTTGTATCAAATTAAAAACGAAAATTGAAAAATCTGAGATTTCTTCCTTATAATGATTTCAGTGTCATTTTCGTCACCGAGTTAAATTATTTGCGAGAAAATAAAATTCCGATATCTGTTTTTTTTTTCTGAGCGTTTAAATTGAAAGATATGACATTTTACGGTTTTTCTTTTGAGATTCTGATAGTTCTACTTACTTGGTTAATATTCATCTTTTAATTTCGGGAAAAGTTTGAAATAACTCATGAGTTTTATGGTATGTGATCAACTCTAAATGAAAGCAGAAAATCTTATACTTCATCATAATCATGGGGTATTATAAAAATAATAATAATAATAAGCATTGGAAATAGAGGTATGCAAGAGATAAAATGCTAAATACTGCAATATATATAATACTGTTTTGCTTTTTAATATCAGTCCTAATAAGAGTATTATGACTATTTTTTGATATGGTTATATAACCACATGGGAAATAAGCGCCTGTCGCAGAGAGCCAGGACAAAACTTGGACTAAAACACCGGAAAAAGACTCCTTACTTCTGCAGAATTTGAAAAATATTGGTTAACTCTACAGGTAACTAAAGAATGCGAGCCATATGGATAAGATTTTGACTGTAGTTAACAACGTTAATGCAATATCTGTAGTTGTCCCGGGATTAGAAATTAGGAAGCCCCATTATAGGTACCAAGCCATCAGTATGAAATTTATCATTTCATATATTTTCATGATTAAATTCTAGAAAGTATTTTTCTGTCCAAATATTACGAAATCGGTAATGAAATGTCTTTCAAGCTTAGAGTTTCTTTCTAGAGTTATAAAAAAAAAGAGTTAAGTACATGTTAGTTTTACCAGACCACTGAGCTGATCAAACAGCTCTCCTAGGGCGCCCGAAGGATTAAATATTTTTACGCGGCTAACAACCAATAGGTTACCTAGCAACGGGACCTACAGCTTATTGTAGAATCCGAACTACACTATATCGAAAAACGAATTTCTATCACCAGAAAGAAATTCCTCTGATTCCGCGTAGGCCGAGCCGTATTTCGAACTTTGGACCACCGGATTAGCAGCTGAGCGCGGAAACCACTCGTCCAGCGAGGAACTAAGGGTTATGCTCGTGAAAAGGAAAATGAGAAGAAATGATCTATTCATTACTTCTACATCGCCTTGGGACTTTTATTCTACCTAGCCAACAGGAATAGAGATGAAACAGAAATGTCATTTGAAATTCCATAAGGTGATTAACGCGAGCATGCAAAATTGTCTAAAATATATAAAAATCTTAAATCTATCATAGACAATTATGTGCAATATCATATCGGCATCTAATTATTGAAATTAAATACAGATTTAATTTGCCCTTTCATGTTATAATTATCTAATGCGGTTTGACGAATGAAGCGAATTGTTTCTGGAGTAAATACAGGGCACTGACTACTAAGCTTATTTTGTTAACAACATGTCAAATTTCGATCACTTCATTAACTCTGATTTATTTTTGATCTATTGCCATCATTACTAGATCCTCATTGGCACTGTTGTAAGCTCCATTTTTCTTTTTACAAGGCAGATGCACTAACATTATACTCGGTGGTTTTTTTATATTTGTTTTCGTCTCGGCTCGGACGAGGTAAAAAAGTTAATAGGCAACATCTCCATTGTTTTCATTAACCTTGTTAGAAACACATATCTGCGTTCTTATGAAGAACCTTTTCAGAAATAGCCACCGGACAGCCTCCTAAGATGTAATGTTACATGAATCCTCCTTGGCTTCATGCAAGAACATACACAGCCCACTACACACCATTCAAATATTGCGAGGTACAAATTTAAAATTGAAGTTATTCTTTTATTTTTATAAAAAAGGAATTCGTTTAACATGGAAAAAGGACACCATTCCCAAAGGTCAGAAGAGCATCGACGGTGTAGAATAAGGTTTGTAGGAAATTGCTTTTAGAATGTAAACTCGATGTTGCTTCTGTGTCCCATTTTTATAGGCTCCTAGTTTCCAGTTTCATAAAGCAAAAGTCAAATATGAAAAGTACTTCTTTCAAACAAGAAGGAGAATTGTATGTATTATTTATTTTTCTTTTC
Organism: Macrobrachium nipponense; assembly: GCF_015104395.2. NCBI lineage: Eukaryota > Metazoa > Arthropoda > Malacostraca > Decapoda > Palaemonidae > Macrobrachium > Macrobrachium nipponense. Next base: position 94,504,529 of record NC_061108.1, read on the forward strand.
GATATCATCACTGTCTAGTGATCTTAAAAAAAAAAAAAAGAAATAAAGGCCACAGCGGTATGTATGTAGTATATTGCTGAAAAGGTCAATTGATCATATTGGCGTAAGCTTCCTGTATATAGCAAAGCACGCCCCTACATACTACTGCGGACTTTATTTTTCCATTATTGTTATTGTTTTAAAGCAATTGAACCACACCACTCAATCCCGCTGATGAAAAAAAGGCATAGTGTAATGCAACAAGCGGTAGAAAAGAAGGCACACCGTAAGCGGCACTCCCTTACGTGACGTGATGACGTCTGGTGCTACCTATGCATCTTCATCTATTCGTCTGTTTACTGTAACACAGTAGATAATCATCGCTGTCCTTAGAATAAATTAGACCAGTAATCTCTCTCTCTCTCTCTCTCTCTCTCTCTCTCTCTCTCTCTCTTTACTTCATCTCGACCCCAACCCAAATACCTGGCGAAATCTCTACCCAGTCGTCGATATTCCTGTCCATCTTTTCATCCCACTCCCTCCCATTTACTCTTTCGTTCTCCATTTACCCGATCAACCGTGCCTCAACTCAACTCAACTCAACTCTCGCCACTTACGGCAGGACTAAAAAATACCAATAAGTCTTTCCCGCTTTAGAGCCTGCCTCCTCTCGGGGCCAATAACACTTTACGGACTCTGCCCGCTTAGGTATTCCAGATACGCGCAAGCACCTGAGGTTTATAGGATGAGGTGGAGAGGCCTTTGAAGGCGCCATTCCCTGAAACGGTGGTCGCCATGAAGTTGGTGGTGGGGGGAGGGGTGGGGGAGGAAACTCATGGAGGGAAGGTGTGGGCATCAGGTAATACAATAAGAGAGATGCAATGAAAGATGGAAACAGCAGAGAGAGAGAGAGAGAGAGAGAGAGAGAGAGAGAGAGAGAAGATTTGCATGATTGTACGAAAGTAATCATGGTGGAGTTTTAGAAGAATGTTTGGAATGAAAATATGAGAGCAAACGAGAAAGATAAATAAATTGAACGCAAGTCTAAGAAAATATGAAAGCAAACGAGAAAGATGAATAGATCGATTACAAGTCTAAAGCATACGAAGATGAAAACAAATGTATAAAGTAAGACTAAAGATGTAAATGATAAAATAATGTTATTTGGATGAACATAGTTTCCTTGGTATGAAAGATTTTTGTGGTGCATGAACTTTGTGTAGTGTGTAATCACCACAGGAAATTGACCATCTCGGATATTAAAGGTACTTAAGTATGACACAAAAGCCCCCTATTGCATGATATCAAAAGAACGATTTTCCCTTATTATCCTAATCAGATATCTGATAAACCCCCAAAACACTAGAGGTATTATATGCTCTCATAATCCGTCGAGGGTGGGGGAACTCTCATCTTTTATTTCCTCTGCTTGAAAAGTAAAAGCTACGACAAGGTCGAGATTTTAATTCCAGATTATGCAGATATCGGCCATACGGGAACGCACTTCAGCAACCCCCTCCCCATCCCCCTTCTCTCTCTCTCTCTCTCTTCACCCTCCCCTCCCCAATCCGCTCTTGTCTTCGAAAATCATAAAAGGACGAAACATAAGTCCGGGCCAACAATCTCAGCTGTGAGTCACGGGGAAACAGGAAGATCGAGGGAAGATAAGTGGAGAAGATTCGAACACTCGCATGAATATGAATCATGGGGGACTTTCGCGTCGTTGAAAAGTTTTTATCGAGGAAGGATCCGTCGGATCGCTGCTAACAGGGAATTTTAGAGCGGAGGATTTTGGATTTCAGTTCCAGTCCTGATATGGCTTATCTAGTTAATGTGATTCTTCGTG
>NC_061108.1:94511353-94541353 GCF_015104395.2 Macrobrachium nipponense
TAAACCAAAATTTACAGTTTTCTTCTCAGTACAATCCGTACTTATTTTTCCATCTGGATTCCTCCGAGGTAAAACTCGAAACAACAGCAACAACCAACATTCGATACTTTGATGCGAACTGGGGACATTTTTATGTTTCCTTGAGAATTTCGGTATGAAACGCACATAACATTTGAAGATGGTTTCTGGAAGTAGCATTTTATTCCGCACCATGTCTTACAAGAATTTGACATTCTTTGTGTGTTACTCATGATAAATGCAACTGTCATTTGTTTGTACCAAACTTTATTTTCATATATGATTGCTTCGTTGTTGATCCATCTAAGCGTAATCCTTCCGTTGAATGACATTCTTTTCTTGAGCCTCAGCTTCATCAGGTATCCATTTCCTCTGGTTCGTTTCGCTCTCGAGTACTTTTTGGTGATCTGAGGTCTTACCCCGAAAATGTATTCCTCCCCTTCAACCTTTACTCCGCCGTCGTCGCCATTTCTTTCCCATACATTTGCCTTTTTCCCTTATAGGGAGGAACACAAAAACTGGCGACGTGACTGACATTCTAAGAAGCCCCGAAAATCTTAGTCTTCCGTAACCACGGTTGGCTGTGGCTGATATATGGCAGGGGGGAGCCATACACTCGCTCCACATTCCAAGTTTTTCTTTCTTTTTTTCTTTTTTTAACGATTACACGACTCTCTCCTCTTCCGAGACTGTATTTCTTGGAAGACGATGAAATACGAATTATGGCTGTCGCGTACGTTAGGCCATCAAGGCATCGGGGTCTACTTTTCTTCCTCTTTGTTCTTTGCGTTGTTGTAGGTACGGGCTCGGGTACACTCCCCTACGCTCACTGTATTATTCTTAGAAAAGAAGAAAGGTTTTAGGGCTACAAGCAAAGAGAAAATGATATCATGGACTGAAGATATTACAAAACTGGAAGATATTATCGAAACTTCAAATCTAAAGCTAATGTTTTGAAACTTATTATGCCTTGATCTAATGTTTGAAAATGATGACCTTCCTTTGGATATGCGTAATTTCATTTCGTGGCTAATACAAAAAAAAGGGGTAGCTGAAAGGATATTGATCGATAATGAAGAATTCAAAATTTCCACTCCTTGGGAATGGCTTATATTTTTTTTTTTAACTTGTCACAGCCTGAAAGCTTGACAATTGTCATGAGACGATGTTAATAGCAGACTGTGTTCAGTTATTCCTTGCTTTTACGTCTTTGATTCTGAGGAAAAATTTTTTGCCTTTGTTGCCGTCTTCAGAAAGAGGTCTCCCAATTTCCGAAAGCGTATAATTATACGCAAACAATAACCTGTAATGATAGAAACTTGGTCTAAGCCTATAGTGTCACAGCATAATCTACAAGATAGGAAAATGCCTTCGTTTAATTAAGTAACAGCTCATTTGAATTTCCGATATTACTAAGGAGAAAAGGATGAGCTCCCGTCGTTATTCTTACGTTAAGAGACAACTCACGAAAGATGAATGGTCCTATTTACTATTCATTATTCGGGTTATGAATAAAACGGAATTGCAGGAGATAGCTTCGCTATCTGAAATCTTTAATCACAGAAACAGAAAAAGAATTAAAATATTAATCATTGCAGACAGCTTTAGACAATAGCAATTATTCTATATAAATATCACAAGTATTCACAACCTCAAAACTTTTTCTTCACCGTTATTGAAATGATAAATTTTTGACTGATTAGTAATACCACCTAATGATTTTATCGAACCCTTCGTATTGTTTAAAAGGAAACGAACTTTCCACAGATAATAAAAACATATAACTCTGAAAAATATTTATGTGGCACACAAAGCTTAAGCCGGATTCAAGAGTACACTTCATCCCGAAAGTATATCATATTTGTTAACAACAGCTTTTACTATTGCATACAAAACTAAACAAGTGGAAAATGGGCTGAAGTTTCTCCGGCGCAATCGAGTTTTCTGTACAGTGTATAATGCTGTATGAAACTCTCAGTCAGGGCCCATGAAACTCTCAGCCAGCCGTGGTGGCCTGCGTTATTGCAGTGCCAGGCGCACGATCATGGCTAAACTTAACCTTAAATACAATAAACAAAACTGCTAAGGGTAGAGGGCTGCAATTTTGTATGTTTGAAGATTGGAGGGTGGATAATCAACATACCAGTTTGCAGCCCTCTAGCCCCAGTAGTTTTTAAGCTCTGAGGGCGGACAGGCAAAGCCATCTCAATAGTTTTCTCTCACAGAAAACTAAAATGCGCTTAGGTTTAGTTTCGTGTTTCTTGTAAAACTATTTATATTTTCCACATTTCTGCAATGAAAGAGCATGTTGCACAGATCACTGATCAATGAATCTACTAAAGTCTCGTGAAATATTCTTGTAATGGATAATATCTTCAGGCGTAAATAAGCATCTCATTCAATGAACGAGTTAATGGGTGAAAAATTACGGCATAATTTTCAAACCTGTTTTTCACCATGTATTCCCTTGTTATGCTGATTATTCAAATGAATAACGGCTTATTCAGTTATTCAATTAATCTAATCTCCCCTAACCCCCTCTCTCTCGCTCTCTCTCTCCCTATGAAGGGCACATGTTGCAAATTCCCAAATAATCTAAAACATTATGTTAATCTGAACGAGCGAGGATTTAGTAGAGAGCGAATGAACATTATGGAATTACTGAAGCAAGCGATAAATGAATTTTTATGTATAAATATAAACTTTGAAGAAGTCAAAATGGTAAAAGAAAGGATTAAGCCATTTTACTGTTAGGCCAGGAGTACACGAGTGTATGGATCGGGTAGATACAGTCACCAAGTGCCACATGAATACTTTATTGAGTAACATTCAGCCTGTAAACAAGTTTCCAAATTAAAACAAACCTCCAAATTGTAAACAGACACTTAAAATGTAATCCTAATAAAATATGCAAAACAACACAGCAATATTCGTAAAATCAAATTATGTAAGCAGTCCATTGTACCCAACACAGCAAATAACACTATCCATTACAAATACAAACATACAGTATATCCCACTATAACATTGCCAAATTCATCATAAATATAAGTACATATGATTAATCAATACAGTAACTTACACCTTGGCGCTCCATATCAAACTCCCACACATGCTTAACCGGTGCAATGCTGGCCATACACCTCTGCCAGTACACTCTGGACGTATTACCTCTACAAATAAACAAAAACAGAAATCAGCCTACATTTGCACACCCGGCTAGGAGGACAACCGACACCTGTCAACACACACACATATACAATTACAAATAATTATGATTACATCATACACTCCCCCACCATAACTCAACCATTCACCACGCTCTTCAACAGGAAGTAAAACTATCAGTCTATGAGAGGACCGTTTAATTAACATATCGGTTTGACCTTTGTACTGTGGACCTGGTTTATGCACTTTATACCTCAAGGTTACATCTCGTACATGACCATCACTTCCAGGTACAGCTACGGCAACTTCGGCCATTTTCCATGCACCCTTTACAATATTGTTTTCCTGTATAAGTACAATATCACCTGGTCTTAAATTCCTACGCTGAGTATGCCATTTTTGCCTAACTAAAAGTGAAGAAAAATAATCTCGATGCCACCTCTTCCAAAAAGAATTTACAATCTTCTGCATAAACTGAAAACTTTGCCTTGGATTATTACTTTCATCCATAATCCACTTGGGACTCTGATACCTGTATGACCTAAGAGCAAGTCATTAGGGCAAAGATAAATGCCCAAACTGGGATCAAACCCTGGTTTGAGACCAATTGGACGGCTATTCATTAAATTAGCAATCTCAAACATACAAGTCTGAAGCTCACTCCATGAAAGAATATTAGTACCAACAGACATCATAATCATCTCTTTACAGAGACTTTATCAGAGATTCGCTGCACCCATTCTCCCATGGAGCATCTGCAGACTTGTTGAATGTCCAACTCATTCCGAAAACACTACCAAACTCTAAAATTTTGTGTCATATTCCAGTTCCTGGCCATAGTTCGCAATTCTTTGTTAGCTGCTACTAACTGTGTGCCTCCATCTGAATGCATACGCTTTGGAAATCCTCTTATGGAGACAAACCTACGTAATGTCATTAAAAATTCTCTGTATCATAACCCTCTGCTAAATCTAAGTACACAGCTCTACTCACCATACAATTAAAGATTATCCCATAAACTTTTCTAGTGCGCCTCTTGACCGTGTCTTTCACAATAAATGGTCCAAACAAATCAATAGCTGTATTAAAAAAGGGTGGGGCGGGTTGAAGTCTCTCAGATGGACACTGACCCATGCATTGCTCTTCAGTCTTCTTAGCCAATTTACGACAAATGACACACCGAGCCTTCACTGACTTTATAAGTTTCCTGGCTCCAGGCACCCAAAACTTGGATTGCAATTTGGCTAAGGTTACCTCTACACCAGCATGATCTATCTCATGGATGTGTTTAACATACAATCTTGTGAATGAATGCCTAACAGGTAACAATACAAATGTACTCCTGTTCCAATTATCCTTCAGCCATACTGAAATCCTTTGACCAACCACATATTAAACCTTCCTCATTCATCACAGCTCCAAGTCTCTCATATCTCTTTTCCCAGTCACCAGCTATAGTCTTCTGGACCCACCCCACCCATATATCCTCTGCTACTTTCAGATCATCTGAGTGAGGAACTAAAAAGACACCTTTAAATGACCTCAACCTAACTGCCTTCAAAACTCTAGCAGTCACTCTTAAAAGCTTACTGTAACTACCATATCTATTTACATCAATTATAACAGTATTATCCCTATATAGATTATTTACAATTTTGACTGGAGCAATATCTGGTAGTTCGAGATCATTTGACTGACTGATGGGCCATTCACTAACAGGTAAACACATAAATGGGGGTCCATTCTGCCATAAAGAATCAGAATCTAAAAGCATAGGGTGTGTAGGCCTTGTAGTTAAGTCTGCTGGATTATTTCCTGAGGATGTCCAAAACCATTCAACAGATTTTGATTTAGTTTGAATTTCTGCTACTCTAGTAGCGACAAAAATATTATTTTAAACTGCTTGACTTATTACAAATTTGTGCTCTGACAATAGATGAATCAATAATATGTATGACTGACTCAAGTTCAATGTCTATTTCTCCTTCTCAATCACAGTCCTCAACCGGCAGGCCAACACAGCCCCACACAACTCTAAACCGTGGGATGGTGAGCTGTCGAGTAGGAGCAATCCTATTCTTTGCCATCAAGAGTTTACTTACAAAGGGTCCTTCCCTCACTTTCCACCTCAAGTACGCACAGGCTCCATAAGCTAACTTACTTGCATCTGCAAAAATGACTAAATCAGGCTTACCAACGGCGTCTTTAGGCTTCACACATCTATGGAACGTCAAAGTTTCTAACTCATACATTTCTTTAAATAACTTTCTCCATCTTTCATACATATACTGTGGCATTGCTTCATCCCAATTTAATCTTCGCTCCTTTTCACTGATGGTGGTTAGTAAATCGCGCATAAGCAACTTTGCTTTCAAGGTGAATGGCACAATGAACCCAAGGGGATCATATACCGAAGCAGTTTGACTGAGTACCATCCTTCGATTTAACGTATTTGGGAGTTTCTCATCGATTTCTGATTTCTTTATGGGTGGCTCCATTCGAATATTTTTTACTTTCTTAGAGAAATTTATCTTTATCACATAGAAAAACAGGTCCTCCTTAGGATTCCAGTTCAAACCCCAGTACCTTTTCCTTATCAGTTTTCAAGATGTTAAGAAAATTATCTTCTGCACTCTCACCTGACATAACCCAGTGCTTTGATCTGAAATCCTCCCGAGATAATATTGCATTAGCTTCTACAATACTTCTCTTAGCCCTTTCAACCGTCGATACACTTGACAGTATATCATCAACATACGAGTTGCGATTGATCAACTCTGCAGTTAGGGGAAAGGATTCATCCATCTCGGTGGTTTTACGTAAGGCCATCATTGCTATTATGCCACTAGGTCTATCACCAAAGGTCACAGTAGTAAGCACATAGTGATCTGGCTCTCTGTCAGTTTTCTAAGTCCCGCCACAAACCAAACCTATGAGTATGTTGATCAAGTTCTGAAATTCGTACAGGAGTTGTACATTTTCTTAATATCTGCTACGAAGGCCACAGCATGTTGCCTAAACGTATCAGTATAGCAATCATGTTGTTTAGCACATCAGGCCTTTGCAAAGTAATCATTGGAGTACGTGACCAAGGTAAGAGGAAGAAGAGTTGAACACAATTCTCAAAGGGGTAGAAACTGAGTCTGGCTTGTGGACTTCATGGTGGGGCAAGTAGTGAACGGGACCATTATAATTACTTATCTCATATATGTTCAATTTTCTAGCAACTTCCCTATGAACCATATCTAAAATCTGATCATTATATTTTTTAGAGTAATCGCTCCCGAGCTTTATTAACCTTCGTTCAGTAGATTTTAGTCTTCCATATGCAAGGGAAACATTATTAGGGAGTTTGTTAGGATCCTTAATCCATGGATAGCTTGCAATCCAATACCCATTTATTGAATCATAATTAAGTCCTTCTTCTATCTGTTTTAATTCCATTTCCTCCTTCAAGCTATGTTCCCCACTCAATGAACACTTCCCACATTTACAACCACTACATTTAGGTATACATGAAGTTCCAAAATTTTCAACTGAAAAAAAATCTTCTAACTGTTTTTGAGAGGTTCTCACTGTATCGTGGTATGATGTCATTGACCTCAGTAGCTACAGTCATGTGGCTAATCCTTACCGTTAAGACACTATTAGTACCCATATTCTTATTCATAACTGGATATGAACCTCTTACACACATTCCAAAATTGTTTTGCATTAGCTGTAAGGTATCAATGGTTCTAACCACTTGAGGTATCATGCTACTGTGATCCACGCCAATTAACAAATCTACCTTGCCTTGTTGGCCGACAAATTTTCCACTCCTCTACACCAAATAATTTAGCTATCAAGTGGTGTCAAATCTGCAATGTCAGATGTAATTTCATTGATACCACAAGCTTCAATAGTCCATTCAGTACCAGTCAAATCAGTAATTGGCACATTATAAACTTTACTGTCAAACAGCTCAGTGCTATTTCCAACTTTAGTTACAGTGAGACTTACATCTTTACCTCTCAAACCCAACTTGTTTGCCATCCGATGCGTAATCATGGTTAAATTTGAACCTGATCCCACACAATGTTGCCACCTTTTGCCCTTTACTCTGCATATTGTCCAATCATCAACAATACTCCCTCCCTTGACAATAAGTTATTTGATCCCTGTACTCGACTGGTGAAATAATTTTGTACAAACAAAGAATGGAGAATAGGGTGGTGACGTCTGCCGCATACTTCATTATTTTGATCTTTAATATGACATAACTCTCTGTTCAAACAGTCACTACTGAACATGTCCCTTTCGTAAAGCAGATGAAGCATACTCTATTGCTTTTTAACAGCTCATATTTAGATTTATTATCCAAGTGCTGAAACCCTGAACAATCCAAAATGCTATGGGAAGCTGTACCATGAAACCAACAGTTCTTATTAATGTTAGGTGACATGTTAGGTCTACTCCTAGCTTGATTTGATAAGTTTGAAGCAATTTGGTTCATGTTTACAATACATTCATTTAATTGTTGTTGTTGCGACTCTTGGTTTTCTCTTAACTGCTTAATTGCTTCATTCAAATTATCTGTATAACAGTGATCCTCATGAGTCGCACTGTGCACTGCTGCCCTATCAGTGGTTGTACTTGACCTCACTCCTTCCTGCACATACTCTATTCCTCCTTCCTTTCTTTTTCTAAAAATTCTAATAATTTTCCAAATTCCTTCTCACTTTGGGACTCACTAGCTTTTAAAACCCATTCCCTTTTCAATGTTGGGGGTAAGAGCTTTTCTACTAAGCTAATTACAGTAGTGTTATTCATTTCTGATTTAAGATCTAGCTTACACATATCAAGCCATCCCCTCTCCACAGTATTCACCAATTCCACAAGTTTTTGTTGTTGCCTTCTGGCACAGGCTTAAGGGCTCTTATCTCACACAAAACAGAGTCCACCACCTTTGTTACATTTCCAAATTTTTCATCAAGTCTGGCCATCATCTTATGGAAATCATCATCAACCCCAAGTACCACTTTCAAGGCCTCGCCTAACAAACACTGCTTAAGGACATATGGATCCTCCCCATAGTTCTTAATCATTAATCTGTCAAAGTCCTTTCTAAAGGATGGGTACAGTCTTATTTGTCCGTCAAATCTAGGAGGTTCAAGCTTCTTAACTATAAACTTTGTGTTGTCTGTTTTTTGCTTACCCTTTTCACTGTCTATTTTCGCAAGTATTTGAGAATGTGCCTTACATTTCAACCTATACACTTCAATTATATAATCCTCAGCCGATTCTAATAGGCTAACATAATTCTCATGAGACTCATCAATGCACGAAATAAAATCATCATTAGCCTTTTCTAACCTCTTATAGGCGTCACAGACCTCATCAAATGCAGGCTTCAAAATCTCTGTCGAGTCGTCTTGCTTCACACTCTCGTCGAACAGTTTCAGGGTTCGGTTGAATTTCCTCCTCTCCGATGTACGCACTGTCTTGGCTCGATCCATCTTGACTAGCAGGGATGTGTAGAATGTCCAATCAAAGTTCCCTCAACCATGGGTAGCAGGTGCTGAATTGTATGGATCGGGTAGATACAGTCACCAAGTGCCACATGAATACTTTATTGAGTAACATTCAGCCTGTAAACAAGTTTCCAAATTAAAACAAACCTCCAAATTGTAAACAGACACTTAAAATGTAATCCTAATAAAATATGCAAAACAACACAGCAATATTCGTAAAATCAAATATAAAATGTAAGCAGTCCATTGTACCCAACACAGCAATAACACTATCCATTACAAATACAAACATACAGTATATCCCACTATAACATTGCCAAATTCATCATAAATATAAGTACATATGATTAATCAATACAGTAACTTACACCTTGGCGCTCCATATCAAACTCCCACACATGCTTAACCGGTGCAATGCTGGCCATACACCTCTGCCAGTACACTCTGGACGTATTACCTCTACAAATAAACAAAAAACAGAAATCAGCCTACATTTGCACACCCGGCTAGGAGGACAACCGACACCTGTCAACACACACACATATACAATTACAAATAATTATGATTACATCATACAACGAGCCACTCTGTGGCGCCACAGAGTGGCGTCGGTGTGTGGCGGGGATGTGGTTTCCAGTAGGTTTCCATTGTTTATAAGTCGAGCACACGAGCATCTGTGGCAAGCGACTGTGGCGAGCTGTCGCTGATCCCCGCCACAGCTTATAAACAATGGAAACCTATGGGAAGCCACATCCCCACCACACACCGACGCCACTCTGTGGCGCCACAGAATAGCTCGTGTACTCCTGGCCTTATAATCTGGTCAAAGTCATTCAAAGAATGACCCAAATTTTTATGAAGAAGGGCAGAATGTTAAAGCATTGCTATCGTCTACAGCACTGATAACTTCATTAATGCTCCCAAAATACTGACTGCGCTAGGGTGATTTGAGTTCAGGAAACGGTAGAAGAAAGACGGTTTCTGTTTTTTGAAGCTACTTCCATCTATGCTGATTGGGCAATAGCATTACCTCAGAGCAGCAACACTTTCATAGCTTGTTTCAACTATGCAATTCTGATTCACAACTCTCACCTTTAACTTGTTCCCATTTCAGAGTAGAATCGCAGGACAACATCTTCGATATTCCAAAACACGGAGGTCAACATCTTGCCAACAAACACCCAATACTTTATTTTTTTTGTTATTGAAAAGCAGAGACTCGTTGTGTATCAATTGTGTCGGTGTAAGGATCCCTAACTTAGGATCAAGTTGGTGACCCATGTCATATCCTTAGTGACTAATCCTTCTGGCTCAAACTGGAGGCTGGTCCAGAATGTCCTGGAAGGTCCGCTCTTGTGAGATTCTGTTTGGATGCTAACATTCGTAGTACTGATCTTGTAGATACATCTTGCTTATCCCCAAAATGTAAGCTGAAACTTTTTCTATTGCCTCGGCTGTTTGTTGGATGGCCAAATGACTGTTATGAAAAAGAAAAAGAAAAAAAAAATCTCATGCGATAAATGGCATCGATTTGGTTATCTATGGTTGTTTTAGGTCGTTCTGATTAGGGGTCTTCTTCTACACTGTCCGTGTCTGGTTTGAATCTAGAATCCGATATTTGAATGGTGGTTATGATGGATTACACAATCGCGCATTAGAAGCTCTCTCTTTCTTTAGAGAGGAGAGCCACCAGCAAGTGATTTTACAATTTTGCGTTTTTCATGCAGTTTCACTGGGTATTAAATCCCCTTACAGATAACCAAGGCGCAGCATGGCTTATTTTCTGTTTTGTTGGCACCCAACAAAATTTTAAAAGAACCAAACAAAAATGTTTAGTCATTTCCACTTAAATATGTGGACGAAGACAACAAAAAGTCAGTAAGTCTTGTATATCTCATACATTTCCATGTGTTTATTGCAATATTCCTAGATTCGTTTAATGAGAAACCATACTTCTCTACATTATTTGTTTTAAATTACTCACAGTTGTTTTATATTTGTAGCTGATGGTTTGGAGCATTTTTTTGGTCTATAATGTCAGTCTTAAAATCTTCAAAAATAAACCTTTCCTTTATTTTTGGAACCTGTATGATTTTTTTTTTCGTATTTTAAAGATACTGAAACTTGCTTTGCGATGCAAACACACCTTTTTTTATTTATTACCAAGGGTTCTATTTATGCTTAATATGGGCTTTTAGAATACTCTTAATTACATCCTTTTAAAAATTTTATAATAAATGGGGCTTTATTATAGTATTGAAAGAAGAACGTTTTTTCGTTTTAAATAGATTAACATCCAACTTGAAGATATCGTTATGTTTATGACCATGACTACTTTTGTTTAATTTAGTGATTCTTTTGTTTGTTTGATGAACTCAAAATTGCGTTCCTCCGCCGCATTTCTTTCGTTTAGTCAAGAAATTTAGGTATTAGCACTGGTGTAACGTATCAAGACCGGTTAATACTTCATGGAATAAGAATTTACAGCAAGTTATGTTTAAATCACGTGCGCACAATCCCGCACACACATATATATACATATGTATGTATATATATGTTAACACATTAGAAATCTGCCAAATACAGTTCATTACAGGGCCAAGAGACAATACAGCTTCCGTAAGTGCGTTCCCTAGTAATCTTGGCATTACACAAACGAACGCAATTTGCTAGATCTTCCCGGCACTGCGTATCTGTCTAGAAAATGAAATGGGCAATGAATTCCTCGCACTGTACTCCTCTAACATTTGGTTGTGGGAGATAAGGTCCTCAGGTCCTCCTACAATTACAGATAATTGAAGCCCGTGTTTAAACAGCTGTTTCTCCTCAGACCCCAAATCGAGAATCGAAGGTGGTTTTGGCATGTCTCGGGCTCACATGGGCAGTCGCGGCCTGTTTAAGCAATTCGTATCCGTTCGTATGTGTTCCCGATAAAATGTAAATAAAGATACGTTGGCACAGGAGTAGGGGAAGAATATTTTGTGAATCATATGCAAGTAAACAATCTACTTGAATATTATTTGTTAGAATAAAATAATATTAGTGAAATCAGATCATTAAATGGACAAAAGAAACTAGCATCAACTAATAAAATTGGATGATAGCAGATTAGTAACGACCTTTGAAACACGAAAAAGTGACAAATTGGAGAACAAATGTATTTTTCCTCTAATTTGTGCCTGTTCTTTTTTAATAAAAATAAACTGAGAGGACGCAGGATGGCAAATAATTAAACAAAAATGAATAGCAGTAAGGTGGACGTGAGTAATACAAATTTGATTTCAATGATTTAGTAACTAATTTTGTCCTTTTTGGAAATAATTAGCTGTAGTAGTTTATAAAAACAAAAACATTATGTCAGTTGTGGAATGTATGAACAACAAAATAGGAATAAACGAGTCAAGAGACGATTAATTATGAACTTTCATTTAAAACTTTCATTTCTCCACAGTTTTTAGATCCATTTCCTATGCTAAACTTTCAGCGTCACGTTTCCGACTCTAATTTTTTCTTTTGAATAAAAGACACTCCTAGTTCAAGAAACTGAAATATGCACAATTTTACCTTAGGAGAGTTGTAGGGCAATTAACCTCTGATGTCAACGATAATTTTAGAGAGAGAGAGAGAGAGAGAGAGAGAGAGAGAGAGAGAGAGAGAGAGAGAGAGAGAGAGAGAGAGAGAGAGAGAGAGAGGTGGGGGAAATAATGTCGGGTTTCTGAAAACTGTGTAAAATACTTGTTCATTTAGATTAAGGAGAAAATAAGTTAAATTGTATCCATAAGAATGTATTCCTGCAGAAAGACATGCAATATTGATTGAGAGGTGTGACGTGTTGCAAGTGTATGAAAAATCGAATAAATTCGATATTATAATGCAAAATTGCTTAGGGGTAATGCGTAAGTTAAACGAGAAAGCTAGAAATAAAATACTGCTCTTAAAATGTTAAAAGAATAACTTCATCAGCTGGATTAGAAAGGCGAGCATAAAGAAAATGAAGTTCGAAATATCATTCAGCAGAATGGAACGCCAGCTTCTTATCTAAGGGATGCAAATTGAAATGAAAACATTAAATGAACACAAAAGAAAACAAATATTTCAAAGAGCAAATGAGAATCAAAATTAAGTGGAAAAATGGAGTTTAAGAAAATACTAGATAACATTCAGCTAAGCCAAACTTGAGGCAACGAATAAATCTGAGTAGACAACAGAGATCACATTGAATATAATAAAATGGAAATAAATCAAATGAAGCAGAGTTAGCGAATTTTTACAGATAAACAAAGAGTGAATTTATATGACTGCACTAAGGGGTAGTGAACTTTAAAGAAGTAAAAGAAGCAAATATCACGAACTTTAATGGGATGATAAAAAAACGTGTTTCCATTCGCCAAAAAACCATGTTATCAGCTGGGGTGATTAATGGGCATTTATGTAACTACAAATATTGGCCTTCTTTTAATTTGATCACTCGTTAATCTCGACTGTTTTTGCCATCGTTTGTTGACATTCCCGTTAGCTCCAGAAGCCATCGCTCATTAATCACCCATTTCTCGTTAAACGGTCGTTAAGTTCCGCGGAACTTTCGTAGGAAGGTAAAAGGTTTGCGGCTCTGGAATAGATACTGTACTGCAGTAGAATAATAATAAATGTTGATCATTGTCAGGTATTGGATCTGTTCAGATATTATCGATTACTGAAAAATAGTCAATTACGTCGGAATTGAAAGCAAACATATGGCCAAAATTTAACGAGTAGGAATATTCGTTTTTTTTAACAGTTTATATACGATTTACTTAAGGAATAATATGCTAGGCACAGATTATTGACTTGGGCTTAGGCTAAAAATGGGACATCTTGCAGTAATCTCTCTTTATATATGAAAAACCATCTTCTTGTTGATAAATGCAGTGAAGGACATACTTGTGTTTATGAAGACGGAATCTCAGGATCCTCCAGTCACGCCATCTTGTGATAGTATTATTATTATTATTATTATTATTATTATTATTATTATTATTATTATTATTATTATTATTATTATTATTATTATTGTATTATTTTAGTATTATTATTATCATAAATATTAGTTCGTATCTTATTATATTATTATTATTTTGTCTTAAATTATTATTGTTATTATAATCTATTTTTTTTTTTTTAAATTCCATTCGCTTGGGTATAGAGACCACCATAATATGTTCCATTCTACGTTCTCGTATTCTCTCGACCTCTGCTGAAAACTATCTTGGATTTTTTAATTATCTTATCTTTTTCAATGAGAATACATCTTTCTGAAAGATACAGAAATCTAATAATGAATAATGAGAGCTAAGAGAGGGTTACAAAGGGACTGTGAGCTTGTATAACAAATAACGATATACATGTTTTAATACGTTTGGCTAAAACGAATAGGAAAATTGCATTAAACCACGAATATCTTAAACAAACACTAAATTAAGCTGATGTTATAAAAGTTTTTCCCGTAAATGGGTTCTCTCTCGATTCATCATGCCAATGTGGCAGTGGCCGTTGTGTCTTTTTAGTCTCGAACCCTCTTAGGACAAAATTATAAATGTTCTATATATATATATATATATATATATATATATTATATATATATATATATATATCAATGGTGAGGAGGACATAAAGACTTGCTAAAAGGGGTCAATTTATTCCCGACGTTTCGTAATGTCTTCATTACATTTTCGAGGGCTGTACAAAATAGATAACATAAATCACAATAAAGCTAAGAATTTAAAACTTAAAGATGAAAGCTGCACAAAGATTATAAATTTAAAATATTAAAAGGAACAACTAAAAGGACAACTTTTAAAAAAATACAAAACGTAAAATAAACAGGACAAAACATTACTAAGTAAAAAAATAGAAAAAAAAAAAAATTAAATTTTCAAAAGTTAAGCAAAGCTGGACCAACCTATTCAGCGCAATGTCAAGACTGGAGAGAAAAAAAAATAGAGACTAAGAGAGGTACAGTGTGCCAGCAGAGGTCTGGCTGTTCAACAAGGGACGAGTCGTTTGATGCATATATATATATATATATATACACATACACATATATATATATATATATATATATATATATATATATATATATATATATATATATTCATGTAACAAATGTATATACATCTATACATATCACATACACACACATATTTGTATATATACAGTGTATGTGTGTGAGTGCTTTTTGCGAATGTTTGCAGATATATAATAATTCGATGAGTTAGTGCTTTCTTTTAAGTCAGAAACCTTCGCCTGATGGTACTAGTTTTCATGTTACCTTTCTCGATAATTGCAAAAGGAAAGATTCACTCAAAACTCACCTGCCTTTTAAATGCCAGATTCTTGCTATGGCAAATGGATATTTAAGGATGGGATTTTGTTAAATGAAATATGTGTTGGTAAACAAAATGGGATACTTTCAATTTATTATGCGGATTCAAAAACAATTTATTGATGATTACCTTGATCATATGTATCCTCCACTTTAATGGAAATTGTTTTCATCTGCTCATTATCAAATCAATTCCATCTTTTATTTGTCCACAAAAAACCGAAAGCAACATCCAAGCCTGCGTAACCAATGGCAAATTATGTAAGGAGAAGAAGAAGAAGAAGAAAAATGGCCCTCTCCTTTTAAACAGCAATTGAGGCGAAAGCTATAATTGGCCCCTTAAAAGCTTGCCATCGATCGCGGCATGTTTTGAAATGGATTGTGTCACGTGATAGCCAACAGGAACCGGGGCTTTCGGGGGAGATTAATTTGATTAGCTCGGTGAATAGCGGGTAATGTGGCGTGACCAGATGCAGAGCCACAGTTCTCGAGGTCGTTAAGGCCTGGGGAGGAAGTGGCCCAGGGACGAAGCGGCCTAGGGAGGAAGTGGCCTAGGGGACAGAGAAGCGGGGGAATTTTCGCTGAGTTGGGGAAAAGATGTATGGCACCGCGGCGGTCGGCGGCGACTTACAGGGAGAAATCAGAGCGAGGGAGAAGGGGAAGGAAGAAGGCGAAATGAAGAGGGAGTTGTTTTTGCTGAACAAAGGGGAATTTCTGAGACGGGTGCTTGTGTTTGTCTCCCCCCATAAACAGTCCTTTTATGGAACAATAAACGTTTATACACGGAACGGGGGCTGGAATGGGGTCGAGGCTCCCGATTCGCTTGGGACGTCTTGATTAAAATTTAATTAACTGGATGTTGTCAGTTGACACATGAAAGTGCGTGCATAGTTTGCCATTATTTCCTCGTCAGAGAAAGCTTCTTTAACCGTAGGAATGATTTAATTTGATTCTTTTTTAAATAGCGCATAACCCATGAAGTTTTTTTTTTTCTTGTAGATACCGATAAAACAGGCAGGCTAAAAAAACCAGCGAAGTAAAGGGGTTTAACACTGGACAAATCCTCGTATAATTTTGCCGAGACAAATCTATTGACATTTGTGTTCCTAGAAATTTAAATCAATTGGATGACACAAAATAAACTTAGTGAATCAAGCTTTAATGAAACTTTTATTCCTTGTTACTTTTATGTCTCTGAGCTTTATAATGGTGGTTAATTAAATTTTTGCTACTCCCAGTCACAACAGCAAATAGCAGCTTCTCGGAAACTAAGACCTTGAGTTTTCAAAATGCTGAGTTCTCCTGTTTGACGTTTAGCTTCTTGTGCGATAAACGTTTTGAGTGTGGTATATTTATATTGAAATATCCACCGTGAGAGGTACTATACCAAATAGTTCTCATCTATTAAAGAGACGAATGATATGAATGATGTATGCCTCACACCTTTGGACTGAGAAACAGCCTCCCAAAGGAAGTCTTGTAACTGGAACTTCAGTAGTTCAAGCGAAGGTGTAATAATCACTTCCCTAATACTATTCTTGCATTTTAATACATTTTTATATTTGTTAATTTATAATTTTTTTTCTTTTTTACCAACCTGTCTTTTCTTTATTCCCCCTTACCTCGTCTTACTTCTTCCTAAAGAACGCCATATTCTTTGGGAACTTGATTTTCAAGTCAGTGCGCCTTGTAAGCTTGTTCCATAGAATAGGGTTCATCATCTTAATAATAATAATAATACTAATAATAATAGTTGGTAGGTTAGTGGGTAAGTTTTAAACATATCCTAAATCTATGTACATTATTAAAGTTAGAATTTAGAGGGATACAAATATTAAGGTTGCATACCCAAAGATGTTCTTCCAAAACAATTTCAGATTCAAGGTTATTCTCAATTCAACTTGCAGCATTCAAATCTATTCAAATTTTCATGAGAACCAGTACACATTATATACATACTTCACAAAGTGACTAGACACATTATAATTTTATTTTTGTTTGTCTAGGTTCCTCAGGGTATGTCTATTCTATGCCGCATTGCAATTAAATGAGACGTTATCTTGGGCAAGTAACATAAAGGCTTTTATATTTCTTGCTCGAACTTGGTGATTCGGAACAAAAACAATGAATAGAGAAGAACAGAAATGAGTATACGAATATGACAGTAACAACCAACTTCAATAGCGTGACAGCAAAAGAGCATACTTTGCTAATTGCTTGAAAGCAATAATTAGTATTTTCTTGAAGGATGTACATATACACCTAATAAACTATATTTCTAATATTACTATCTCCATCTTTGCACTTATTCATTTTAGCATTGTTCCAGTTGTTGCTGAAGATCTTATTTTCTTTTTAAACGATCACTGAAGCAGAATCTGGCTAGACAGTTCGTAACCTGTACACCATAATATGTAAATCAAGAACATTGTTAGGTTTAGCTGCTTAAACTTAGATTTAACCTAGATTTAAATCCATTTTCAATATGGTGGCAATAGTTGCGTATGTATGCCTAGATAAACGAATAAATGTCGAGTAATTTGATTGTATTTTGGTATATGAAAACCCACAAATGCCTTGCAATTACTCGCAAATTGTTTGTAAGATTGTAAACTGTTCAATAGACTGAACGAAGCTTAGGCTCGCCTTCTCACACACTTACACACACATGCTTATATATCCATACATAAGTGCATGCATGTATGTATGTATGTATGTATTTATGAATGTATGTATGTCTCTTGTTGTATCGCTGAACGTTACAAGTACTTCCGAGTCACTTACTTTGATGTCCATGATATTTCTCTGTACTTTTCGCACTCATTTGCGACAAGTGTGTGGTAACCTGACTCTTAGAAATGACAAGTCAGGAAACAACATATCCTGTCAATTCTCTCTCTCTTTCCCGTGGTATTAGATACAGGTAAGATGGCATGGGAGAGGGCCAAGAGGTAATACGCTGGAAAATCTATTTGGTATAGTAGATTCACATCAACCGTGAATCTGATATCTAGGCCAGTCCCTTAACACGCTCCTGATTGGCCTGCAAACTCTCAGTCTCTCTTGAGAGTTCACATGGGCAGGATGTATGTTCTACTTCTACTAGGGGATACGTCTTTCAAAAACATCCCTCAGGAGAGGTGGACCATACATCCTGCCTATGTGAACTCTCTCGAGAGACTGAGAGTTTCCAGCCCTGTGATTGGTACATACAGTGCACTTCCACGATGTTGCCAACCCTTTGACCCCATTTTTGCTGATCGCTGGCTTCACTGAGAGAGTGATTTGATGCTCTGTCAAGGGTTTGCTTCGACAGCATTACCTGATGTGCTGGTCATTACCGGCTTATATCCCTAAACATCAGGTACTGTCCTGTGAAATATTCTCCACAATCAATTTGTCATGAGCAATGGTGTGAATAAGTTTTTTATTTTTCAACCACAAAACACCTACCACTTGATGTTATCTTGTGGTAACTTAGTGATTTCGCCTAGACTTCAGAATTTGGTAGTTTCGAGTTCAAGCCCTTATTAAGGCTTAAAAGATTATATTGGTAACACTTTTTCTTTCTCCCCGCTAGCTGATGGGGATTTCGGATCGGTGGGGCCATATATATATATATATATATATATATATATATAATATATATATATTATATCTAATATATATATATATATATATACAAATATATATATATATATATATATATATATATATATATATATATTATATATATATATATATATATTATATATATATATATTTGATATAAATATATATTATATATATATATATATATATATATATATATATATATATATATATATAGTATATATATATATATGAGTCATATCACATTACCGTGATTCATATACATACATCGAGCCACAAATGTCCTTTAATATCTAATTCGCTCTACCTCGGAATATATATATTTTCATATATGCTAACCGAAGGGAAATTTTTAGTCGATAAGAAATTTGTCGGCTCACGGGCGCGAACCATCGAACCCAACAAATTCAGGACGCACAGTGAAGCCTGTGTGTGTGTCCAAAACATGGGCATAGAACTTCAAATATTGACCGATATCTGCCGATAGCATATGCTTCATGAAAATTCTAATTCACGTAATTTTTCAGATATCTCAATTTTTTATCATAGTTTTCACAACAAGAAACTAATTGCAGTCGTTACTTTATTCATCTTTTCCAGAGTCGCACTTTTATCTTTTCCCAAAGCTACTTTTTTCATTTCTCATCTGTTTGACTACGATTTTTTTTTTCAGTACTTGTTCAATTAGTCCACCATAAGTTTTTCTCTCACCACCGTTTTTTCAATGATGTGTGCTGCTTTCGTTATTGACATTTGAGAATAAAACAGAGAAAAACCTATTAAATTTGGGCAAGTTTTATTCTGGTTACGTGGATTCAGGAGGATATGTTTGTGTTTTGCTTTGCTATAATAACTTACAGGATGTAGTATAGAGACTGGAACTTTTATGCATTGTTAAGGAACTTTATTCAACCAAAACCAAGCCGGTAAAAATGACAAATATTGGTGTCAATGTTGAAATTAATTAAACTAGCACAGATTTTATGTCTTGGGAAACACACAATAGCGTATAAAACTTTCCTAACATAAGAAATAAAGGGAAAGAACTAATCATTATAAAGAAAGATGAGTATTCATTGATAATAAAAAAAAAAATTTCTGCCCTGATATGATCGTTTCCCATGTGCAGCAAAGGCTCTCATTTATTTATTCCTGTTTTTATTAAAGCATGAGGAAGGATATTATACCGATGGCCAATTAAAAGTAAAAAAGAAAAAGAGAGAAAAAAAGAGGGGTTGAGACCGCCTTTATTCATTCTTCTTCTTTCCTGCCTGCTTAATAACCAAGCAAGCAACCACCTCGCCCTTTCCGTCCTAGTTCCGCGTAGAGGGCTTTAAAAGCAAACACCAGACGAAGCGAGAGATTATTATTAATCTTGTTTGCTTAACGGCTATCTGTTGAGTATTGTTTGCCTTCCTAAGAAGACTGCGTTTGCGTTTTTGACCGGGAGAGGCATCCGCACGCCATTTCTCTCCGACTCGCTTACTTGGAAATTTCAAATGTTTGCCATCGTTGGCGAATGTTTACATGCGCTGATTGTTGTTTACCGTGAGCATAACTGACGTGACCACTGCCATTCACATAAAGGACGGTTGTAAATGGTTGTGGCGTGATGCTCTCCCAATGACTTCATTCACTTCTTCAAAAGGAAAATTATAGTCACGCGGTGTGCTCTCAATTTAAATGCTTTCAGCAGTTGGGAGGCGGCATGCAAAAAACCGTATCATGTTTTTCTTTGTCTTTTTAACATTGATGACGTAACGAGATTTCCGCCGAATTCCAGTTATTGCTCATGCTGGACGCATTTGAAGGGAGACAAAGTCCCAAGTCCGTGTGGAGCAGACGGCTGGAGTAACTCCAATAATGCCCACATGAATGAGGGGAAACGGTGATGCGAGTCTGGGTAAAGAGAACTATAAAAAGCTTAGGTAGGATGTAAAAAAAACAGAGAGAGAGAGAGAAAAGAAAAAAGAAAAAGAGGCGGTTTTGAATGCAAAGCACAAACGTCGGTCTCTCAGCGCCGGTGCTCAGCGGGTAGCAATGCAGCATTTGTAATGGCGTAATACGGAGCAACGCGACTCGCCTAATGGCCAACTCCTGCGCTATAAAACAAAATTGGAGTACATAGAAAGCACTGGGGAAACGCCAGTGCACCGTCGGGGAGACCCGGATGACAGAGAGCGCGTTGCAATCAACCGTTTTATAGAAGAAGAAGAAGGAAAAACGCCGCCTGCAGTAGTTGGAGGGGATCCGTCTATCATAGGGCTCAAATATCACCCATAGAAAGGAGCCATATGCACGGCAATCAAGAGAGAGGGGCGGGGGAGGGGGAGGAGGGAGAAGGTCAGGGAAGGGGATAGGAGGGAGCAAAGAGGGACGGGGGATCACTTATCATGTCATCTTTAATTTCGTTGTCATTTTCTTTGTTGTCCTGGAGTCCGGTCGTCCCCCATGTACTTTTCTCCCTTATCCGTGTATCTCATTATATGCCGGTATTTTTACTCTTTGTTGACGGGGATTTTTAGCCTTACTTTTCCTTCGATTTTTTTATGCCGTAACATCTCTTACCACGGGATTCCCCCTCCCCCCTCCAACCTCTTATCCCGTATGACCACTGCCTATTCCCATTTTCACTTTTTACTTCAACCGCCTGATTTTTTTCTTTCCCCGGGTTAAACTTTTTGTCAAGCTGCATTTCAAAAACAAAATGACTCCGTTAGTATTTTACTCTCCTTGATCCCTATGACTTGATTAGTTCCTTTCCCCTTTATTGCTTGGCTTCTGAGCATTCCGATTTATCTGCCATTTCCTCTTTCCTCTTTCTTTTTATGTCATCTCCTTTTCCTGTTATTCCTCTTCCTTTTCCTCTTCTTTCCACCATTGCGATATTTCATCGACTCTGCTGGATAAAGGGGAAAATGTCCCTCACACCGAGTCATTCCAACTTCATTTCGGGGTCGATTCCTTGAGTTGAATCTGAGCGAAAAGGGGAGAGAGAGAGAGAGAGAGAGAGAGAGAGAGAGAGAGAGAGAGAGAAGGGGCGTTAGAGAGTGGGGAAATAGGGGGGGAATGAAAGGACGAAAAATGGGAGTTTATATTAAGGCCATCTGAAGGAGATAAACAAAGATGATGCTTTAGTGGAAAAGGGGATGTCGGATGCTGCTTTTGAGATTAAGGGGTCTCTCTTGTCTGTTTCTCTGTCAGTCTTTCTATAGAGAAATCAAGAATTAAATATTGATAAGGAGATATAAGAGTAAGAACTTATTGATAAGCTGTAATGCATATACGCAGACAATCTTACTCACTCCCTCTCTCTCTCTCATATATATATACGTATATATATATCTTAGCTGACCAACCCAGCGTTGCCTGGGAAAACTCTTAATGATAATCAATAAACTCTCTCTCTCTCTCTCTCTCTCTCTCTCTCTCTCTCTCTTTTCTCAAACCACCTCTACTCTCTCTCACTGTCTCTCCCTCGTACTCTCTCTCCCTTTCTCTCACTTTCCTGTTAAGATAGTTGCTTCAGTTGCATTGCCCTGCATTTTTGACATTTTATATTTCACCACTTCTCAACCCCCATTCCTATTGGGGCTGAAGTTGGACTTGAAAGGCATCGGGAGTGTCTCTATTCATCCCATCGACCTCTAAAACAATGGATGAGATGCTAATATCCATAATTTTTGACATTTTATTTTTCACCCCTTCTAAACACCCCTTTTCCTTAAAAACTATAAAATAGACACTAATATCTGTCGTTTTCAGTTATTCTTACATGTCACCCCCTTCCCACCCTCTTCTCACTTCCCTTCCTATCGGGGCAGAAATTATACTTATAGGGCATTGGAGATGTCACTATTCATCCCAACAACCTTGAAAACTATGGATTAGACACTTTCCTACCCCCTTTCCACAACCCCCGCCCTTTGGTATCAGTGATGTCTTACCCCCACAGTATTTTTTCCCATATGATAAAGCATAACGCATAACAAGTTTGGTTGAGATTGCTCAATGCGTTTCAAAGTGTATGCAGCAGATACACACACATACATTCATTTATATATATATATATATATATATATATATATATATATATATATATATATATATATATATATATATATATATTGTGTGTGTGTGTGTTTGTAGGTGATAGTAAATACTGAAGGAATAGCAGGTCATAACGGAAATATACTAGAGATTTTAGAAAGAGTTAAGCTTCCGAAAATAAAGCCAAGACCAGGATTAGAAATGTAAGGATTTGTATTTACGTCTAAGGCCTTTGCAATGAAAAGAAAGGTATTGGTAGAATTTAACAACAGTAAAATTTTGTTTAGAATCATAGACTATAGAGTAATTAGCTTTTTAATTAATATCTTTATAGATGGAGTAAGTAGAGAATTTTGAGATAGAACTTGTGAATATGGGTAAATGTTTTGGGCATATGGAAGAGGTTTGCTTGATATATTGGGCGTGCCATGTTTGAAGGTAATGAAATTTAAACTGGTGTGTGTCCAGTCTGTGATAATGTTTATAGTGGAACGCTGACAGGAGTAAAAACATGAAGGTCGAAGGAAAAAAATATGGAGAAATGAGCAGTAGATTGGACGGCACAAAAAAGGTAGTGTTGGAGTTACCAAGGTTGTACAGGAGTAAATGAATGTATATATATATATTATATATATATATATATATATATATATATATATATATTTTATTATATATATATATATATAATATATATATAGTATATATATATATGTATATATATATATATATATAATATATATATATATATATTATAATATATATAATATTATCTATATATATATATAATATATATATATATATATATATATATATATATGATATATACATACATACATACATGTGCGTGCGCGAGTATATCAAAGACCGGCATTGGAAGAAAGTACGCGCATTAATAGCGGAATAATTTCTAAGGAACATCTCCATAGGGCTTAGGAGATGAAAGGCAAATTTATGCTTTTTAATATCTCGCGGAAGATGAACATAATAAGAGTTTACATATGGGCAGGAAAAAAATCGAGGGAAGTAGAGAAAAATCCCGAAAGCAACGAATGAAAAATAGATGAAAGAAAGTTCTTTTGATCTCCGCGAATAATGAAACGAAGAAAGCAAAAGCTACCGGAAAAATTCACGAAGGGGAGTGAAAGAGTCAGAAGAATGTTTCCAGGAAAAAGGGGTGGAAAGATTTTTCTTTTTTTCCTCTCTTTCTTCTCTCTCAATTTTTACGGGGAAAAAAATACGATAACGTATAATAGAAAATATAGGATGAGGTTGAAAGAGAGTAATATCATAAGGACAGCAAACAGGAAAGCAGAAAAATAGTCTTCCTGATGATGGGCGCTCGAGGAAGGAAGGTCTGGATTAGGCATTATGAACGGTGGGAATCACATTGGGATTACATTCCCTCATTTTATGAATGAGTCGCTTTTGTTACTTATTTTAAGAAACTCACCATAAGCCACCATTTCAAGAAGGATTTAAATACCATTATATGTAGAAATTAATTCTTAAATAAGCGATTTGGTTAACAGTTAAGAATTCAGGAATGAATTAAGTGGGAAATATTTACATCTTTGAATAAGGAATATTTTCTTTATATTTTGAAAATATGTCTGAAGCCAGTAGTCAAAGATGATAAATGCAGGGGAAATCGTCTGTATAGTTCCTATTCTCGATTTATCATATTAGGAATGAACTGGACACTTACTTTTGTTTCGTCTCTATGGTACACCTGATTGGAGTGGATGAAAAAGAAAATATAAAAAAGATAGAAAAATGGAAATTTAATCTTTGCCGCCAGAATTTAATTTCTCAGCGAAGTCCCTCACTCCGCTGACTTTCCGAAATTCATTGTGACTCCTGCTGCTTTCAGTAGTCCTCTGCTGTTTGTAGGCTGTGGTTATTGTCACTGAAGCTGAAATACTAGAATATTGGGACTTCATGAGTTAAGCGAAGATGCAATGCATCACTACCCTGATACACTTCTAGCATGGTAATAATTTACTTACATTTTTATTCATTGATTCATGTATTTGTTTGATAATTTATCGGTTTTCTAATAATTGATCTCCCCTTTCTGTATTTTCTATCAACTTCCGTTACCTCTTTCGAATGAACACCATACTCTTTGGAAACTTGAATTTCAAGTCAATGGCCCCTGTGCGCTTGTTCCGTATGAATAGGGTTCATCTTCTGAATAATAATAATAATAATAATAATAATAATAATAATAATAATAATAAAATAATAATAATAATAATAATAATAATATCCCTTAACCGATAAGCTTTGCAAATTTCTTTCCTTTTTTTTTTTACGTTAGTTGTGAAAGAGTATTTTGAGGAAAATGCTGATTCAGTCAGCGATGAAGTTGATCCACAATTTCTCACTCCGTCCCTTCAAAATTTTTCTCTGTAATCAATAATTAAACTATTTAATGTTAATAAAGTCTAACCAGTTAGATGTTTGTGGACCTTCATGGTTTTAGGCCAAATCCAAAAATTAATTACGAATTCTCAGCGTTAAATTAGTACTGTCACTGTTTCCATGCATTTGGTAAAACATTTTCTCTTAGTGCAAATCAAAGAAACCACCTCCCCCACCCCCCACCCCCATCACCCCCAAACCCACCCCATCGCCAGTCTCCCTCTTTCACTCACTTTTCTATGGGGAAAAGACATGCGGTTGAATAAAAATAAAACATATATACATCCCTTACAAAAGAGCAATGACGTAACACCAATAAGCTAATAATCCACGGAATCAGGAGAAGAGGAAATACTGTAAAGTTATCTTTTTTCTTTGAGTTATGAGACTGGTGTTAGAAAATACCAAGGTTACTCCAATACAAGTTTTGTTGACATTAAGGAGTGGGCCTAAATCATTATCGAGGAATTTGGATTTTTTTCCTTGTTTTCTACACAATTCACTCCTTTGGTTTAAGAGCTACGCATTGCCCTTTTCGTAACCTGCTAATTCCCACCGATTACGAAACCATGAAAAGCTACCATTAGCGAGTATTTCTGAACTTGTTTCGTGAAATGATCGCCATCAAACAAGACCATTAAAGCCCCCATCCACAAATGTGTTACACATCTCAGTCTGGATGGACATAACAAGAGGGAATATTCAAAACTTGTTTACCAGAAATCACTGCGCCACTTATCCGGGTTTTGCATATGACGGTGCACGATAATAACCTTACATGCAAATGGCTGCCAGCGAGCGACAACACGGTCATGCCAGGAAATCCCTAAAGTGTAACGATAAAAGCTGGACTCCATTTCTTTGTATTTAATTCTTGAGACCTTCCTAGGTAAGTAATGGGTATTTTCCCCCACTTTCTCCTTGTTTTCATTTTAATATTCTAACAGCCAGGGTGAAGTACATCTTAAAATGATGAAAATATTTGATTTTTTTTTTAACTCTATGTCATGTTTTTGTATACTGTATCTTCGCTTGAGTGCACCTTTTTGAATTACATCAAGTGTTCTCTCTCTCTCTCTCTCCCTTTCTTTAATAATTCAGTTGAATTCCTCTGTCTCTAATAATCCTCATTGTCTCTCTCCTCTCACAATCAGTTGAGGCTCTCTCTCTCTCTCTCTCTCTCTCTCTCTCTCTCTCTCTCTCTCTCTCTCTCTCTCTCTCTCTGTTTCAGGTGGATTCCTCTGTCTCTAATAATTCTCATTGTCTCTCTCCTCTCACAATCAGGTGAGGTCTCTCTCTCTCTCTCTCTCTCTCTCTCTCTCTCTCTCTCTATTTCAGTTGGATACCTCTATCTCTAACAATACTCATTGTCTCTCTCCTCTCATAATCAGTTGAGACCTCTCTCTCTCTCTCTCTCTCTCTCTCTCTCTCTCTCTCTCTCAGAAATTAGAGGTTTAACTACTTCTGTCTAGCTAATTGATGAAGCCCGCTCTCTGCAATTTCTGCAATGAGATTCATTAGCCGGAAACCTGTTTTGAAAACAGGACAGTGAAAACGCGTCTCCTCACTTGCCCTACTTCTCTCATCATTTACTTTTTTCGACAATTTACTCCGTTGTGATTCGAGTCGGGATGTATTATCCCAGGGTTAAGATTAAACGTCGAAAAAAAAGCAACATGAGTAAGTATCTGCAAAAGAACTCATTCATATTTTTCTGTTTTCATTTTTGACCTAACAAACAACAGTAATATGTCTTGTAACAAGCAACAGTAATATATCCAAATTTTCTGTAAGTAATAGTAGTTTGAAACATTTCTCGGTAAGTTTCGACGAAACAATAAAAATCAGTCAACAAATTCTTAAGTTTCCCGAGAGTTCATTTCTCGTTGATTTTCGGTATTAAGAATACAATTAAAAAATCGTTAATATTCAACTAAACGGACACTTTTTGTTGTTGTGTTTGCGAAATCCAATATAAATTAATGCTCTTTAACCTGAAAACTAAGGAATCTGCTTTAATATTTTGTGTCACAATTTCTTTTTCTCACTGATTATCTGAATTACCACGCGATCTCCTCAAGGGATTAAGATTTGGAGGATTTTATAATCTTTGGAGATTAAAGTTGCTCCAGGCGGCGAGACAATGGAAGTTGCAGAATATTACACGAAAATTATCATTTTAATTACTTTAAAAGTTTTATTTTCTTAACCCATGAAACAGGGTTCACTAATAAAAAAAACGGTCTTTGTTTTATAATGGGGACAAATATCGAACTCTGGTGATGTTATATAATTTGAAGTACCTGTAAACATTTATTTCTTACGATATTTTCCATCACTAATATTTTGCTAGGCTTGGCCAACGCAATTATCATATTCACATTTCAAAGTCATTCAGAACCATGAACTAAAAAATCCTCATTATTCGGTTGTATGGAAACTGCGTCTCCTCAGGGGAGAAGAAGAAGAAGAAGAAGAAGAAGAAGAAGAAGAGGAAGAAGAAAATATAAAATTCAAGAATAGGCTCCCGATCCCAATTTTACGAGTGGTGGAGTTCCGGTCTGTAGGCCTCTGGAGTTCGGCTACCTAGGCTTAGAATCCAACATTTCTACAATTTATTTTTTGTTTCTTTTCTCTCTCTCTTTTTCTTATTCCTTCATACCTTTCACCGATATCATGTTTTACATTAGAAACCAACATTTCTACATTTTCTCTCTCTCTCTCTCTCTCTCTCTCTCTCTCTCTCTAACAGCTTTCATCGTAATCATTCTTTAGACTGGAAATCAACATTTCTCCAGTTGCTTTTTTTTTTACCCTCTTTGTCTTATTCTTTCACGTTTTTCCCTTTTATTGTGTTTTAGATTTTTCCATAATTATTCACTTTATATATATTTGGCTTTGTATGTGACCATTATAAAATAATTTTTCCCCTCTTATATTCTGGTAATTATTTCATGTCATTAAATCTCAAAACTCTAGTTATTCAGTTACCTTCACTATTCAAGAAATCTCATTTTTCTCGAAGCTACGCTCCTTAAATCTATGTTATTTATTTGTTTTTTTTTTCTCCCTATTTTTCCTTTTCATTTCGTTTTGTTCTGCTTTAATCTATTGTCGAGGGTCTTTGTTCTTCTTGGCATTTCTCGCTCTTGTATTGTGCTTAACCTTTCATTCCTTCTCTCCTTCAGCTTTTTTTTTTTAACATCCTTCCTTCATATTCCCTGATCCTTATTTGCTCTCGCTATTTATTTCCTCTCCTCTCCTCCATCTTTGTTCTTCACGTGTTCTCCTCTTTTCTTTGTTCTTGTCAACGCAATCTGTCTTCATCAGCTGGAGGTTTTTGCCTTCCCTCTTGCATTCATTAAATGATTGTTATTACTTAATGAATCAACTTCATTGCATGTGACATGTCTTTAACAGACTCTCTCTCTCTCTCTCTCTCTCTCTCTCTCTCTCTCTCTCTCTCTCTCTTTCCGTGACTGCCTTCTTGATGATTATCGTTTTATTGCTTTCCTAATGAGAGTGTCGACAGGGTTTTAATAAGTGTAATCAGAACTGTTTTATTCTCGGTACAATGGCGCTAAATTCTCTTATCTGCAAACATTGGGAAATAGATATATCGTTTATTTCGTCGTTATTTTCCTCTAATTTTTCAGCGTCGGTCCTTTTATTCCACCTCTGCCATTGAAACTACTGTTTGTTTAAGGGTTGATAATCTTGCCCTGTCTTCACAATATCTTAAAAAGTTGTCGGTGGAGATGTGATAAGATTTTGAGAAGGATCTCGATCCGGATTATGATCCGGGATTCCTGTTCCGCTCTTGGTGTAGGTATGCGCGGTCTCATTACTTTCTAGTGATATCATGTTTCAGTGGAGTGTTTTACTTAACAGATACCGGGATTCAAAATTCTATAAGAGGAGAGAAATGCTGCAGTTGCAATGAAAATGTTCTTCAATAAGAAAATTAAAACACAATTTAGTGAAATACAATAATTAAGTACGAATATATTTTTTTTCTGTATTAACAGGTCATTTTACGAGATGGAACATTGCTCTCCTTAATAGTGTTTGCTGTCAGTAATCAATTTTTGCTTTTTGAAGGTGCAAGGCAAGGTAAGCCTTATGAAAGGTAGGCATACCTATGCATGAATATGTTTTGGCATTCATTCATTCGAATTTCGATTATTCTTATGCCACGGCAAGTAAATTGCCATATCCTGTGAAAAGACACTGAAAATTACAATGTAATTTCCTTTGGGTAGCATTCAGTCTAAAATGATTCAGTGAAAGGTTCATACGCATATGAGTACATATATATAGTTTTTCCAGCGCTTAAATCTCTATATTTTCTTTTGCAGGTTACCACATATCTGTGAGGACCCGTTTCGCTACCAGTCAGGTACCAGGAAGGTTAGTGGCTGTAACTGTGCATTTTCTTCCAGTATCATTAGTGGTATGTTTGCTACACCGAAGTTTTTTTCTTTTTCATTACGAAAATTAAGGAATGATAGTTTCGGTTAGTACCGGGATTGATGTCCACAACGTAAATCAAAGCAGGTTAATGTTGACGTATGAGCTCCTATTGCCATCTGTTGGGCTAACCACCTCCGCCAATATCGCTTACAAACTTGCAACAAATTTTAGGAGAGTATAGCGAGTGGCAATGGGTCACGATGAGTCTAGAGAGTACAAAATAAAATTTATGGCATCAATTCAAGGGTGACGTCGGGATTTCTTTAATTTTTAGTAAGTTGTTTTTATAAATGTTCACTCGCAAAATCTTTAGGACGGCTATCTGAAGGATCCTAGTATAGTACACGTTTATTCCATTTAATAGGTATATTGGGACAAAAC
>NC_061108.1:94546353-94563853 GCF_015104395.2 Macrobrachium nipponense
TCCTTTACATTGAGTTCCCTCCTTTGATGACATGTAATCATCTCTAAAAAACATCAGTTGATAATTTTCAAGTTTTCTGTAAAAGAAAACTATTAAGATGGCTTTGTCTGTCCGTCCGCATTTTTTTGTCCGCCCCGAGAACTTAAAAAAACTACTGAGGCTAGAGGGCTGCAAATTGGTATGTTGATCATCCACCCTCCAATCATCAAGGATACCAAATTGTAGCCCTCCAACCTCAGTAGGTTTTATTTTACTTAAGGTTACAGTTAGCCACGATCTTACGTCTGGCAACGCTATAGGACAGGCCACTATCGGACCATGCCTGAAAGTTTATTGGGCCGCGGCTCAGACAGCATTATGCACTGTACAGAAAACTTGATTGCATCGAAGAAACTTCGGCGTATTTTTAACTCGTTTATCCAAGTACTTTGTTTATGAGTCAATTCTGTACAAATAATTATTCCTCTTTGGAAATTGGAAATCCTGGCAATATAGACGTTGCTGAGAAAATAAACTTATTTCATTTTGGTAGTCGTAAGAAGCGTATGCATTCGCCCATGTCTGCCTGTGTACCAAATATCTGAAAGCGCTGTCGATGGATTTCAGATAACGAAAAGCTATTTCGATTGTAAGATAGATCCGGATACCATTGCGAGTTCAGAAATTTTGTTTTCTCTCTATGAACTTTGTGGAAGTGTGAATCTGAGTTCTGTGAAATGCTAAATTTATTTCTGAAAATTTTGTGTTTATGAGCTCTCTATGTTCTTACCAATTCTAGATTTTGGCTACCAGTGCGGTGTTGTTTTCTATGAATGGGTCTTTTTTTAAATAAATCACTTGCTGCTGATCATAAATAATGAAGAGCCACAGTTCGGACATTCGATATCATATATCTAATTAAGCAAAAAAAAAAAAAAAAAAAAAAAAAAGATTTAATGGGGAAAAAGTTGCGTCATTCATGTCAATTCTTTTTCTTCATTAGAATTCGAAGAATTTGACTCTGACTTAAGAGGCAAATGAAGTTGTCTTTTTTTTTTTTTTTTGTTAAAGAATATAGGGGTTGTATCTCTTATAACTTTCTTTTCCACTTAAATGAAGTTCATAATTTACTTTGACAAATCATTTTTACTAATAAGATTATTGTTTCGGAAAATGAATAAAAAAATGCATTTCGCTTATAATGCATAAGTGGGAGAAACGTATTTTTTCTGTTGTTATTTATTTAGTACCAATGTAATGATTGCGTAGTACTCCTTCCTAAGTAGCTCTTAGAGAATTCTAATTACCATGAAACAAAGCCAAGGGTATCTATTGCTATTTAATAAAAATAATTGATATTAATACTACTGAGAAAAGAGATGCAGCATTGGAATGACATGTTCAGAAAGAGGTAAATCAATGTTAACTAAATGTAAAAACAAGGCAACCATGGCTACAAGAAGGATAAGACTAACTTGAACTTATTAGGTGAAAGAAGTACATACAGCCAAACAGCAATTTTTTTCAACAACTGCATATGTAAGATTTAATAAAATGCTGACATTTCAAAAGATACCTACCTATTGCGCCCGTTAGTTACGTAAGAGAGATTTCCTTTCTTTAGGATGATTTATTCTTTGCGTCATCTTCCGGAAGCACACGGTATGCTGTTCGGGCATAAGATGCTTATGGAACACGAATAACCGCTATTGTAATGAAAATCCCCCCCTCCCCGCCCCTTTTTTTCTAATTTTATACTGGTTTATTATTTTGGCTCTCTAACAGAACGTTATTATATAAGAATCGTGGGCTTCTTCACTCGTATCTTACTATCTTCTTCTTCTTCTTCTTCCCAGCTTTTTCCCATTTTTATATGGGGTCGCCGTTTCGGATGAGCCGTTTCCATCTATTTCTATCTTGCACTTCTGCCTCATCAATTCCCTTCTCATGTAAATCTCCTCTCCACAGTCCTTCCATCTCTTTCTTGGTCTCCCTCTCTTTCTTCTTCCTTGCACCTCCACTCCCATAGTATGTCTCCCAGCGTGATCCTCATCTCTCCTCAACAGGTGTCCATACCATCTCAGCCTCCCCTCCTGCACTTTCTTTGATACTTCCACCACTCGTATCTTACTATAATATGCGTAATGTCTGTCCATCCGTCTGTCATTCAATCACGGCCAAACGGCTAGTCCAATGGGCATGAAACTTGGTAGGGTTATAGTGGGGACCCCTAAGATGGTTTATAATGGGGGTTCACCCCACCTCTCCCCCCTCTCCGAAGGGGGTGGGGGTGAGAAGGGATTCCCTGAATCGGAGCTGGTTCTGCCCGTGAAGCGAGGCTGGTTACGCCCGTAGACTTAGTGCCTTTACGAAGTTTCATACATAATTTCTGTATACATATATTTGCTAGTTCTTAGAATGTAACTTGTTTTCCATGATGATGATTCAGCCTCCTTCTCCAATTTAGATATTAAATCCTGAATGAGGCCCATCGCAAGGTTCTGTTTGGTTCACATATTTTAAATAGATGAGAACTGTTTTTCACCTTTCAGATATCGATGTGTTTCTTAGAATTCACAAGTTCAGGCGTTCAACTAATGTTTATCTTCTATCTTTATTTATCTATTTATTTTTTAAAGCTTGGTCCTAGGCTTTCTTTCCGCCAGCCCTCCAGAATTCGTGTATCCCTTGAATTCTCAATCGTTGAATTGTTTATGCCTTTAATGAAGATCTTTATCAGCTCCTTTTGTTTCCTTTTCCATCATCCTACGGATTTATTCGTGCATCCTTACAGTTTATAAAACTTAATTATTCAATTCTTTCTTTTACAATTGGAAGCTGATGCTTTGTTTAAGCTTTGTTTGAAATCTGTTGTTGTTGGGCATCTCTCTCTCTCTCTCTCTCTCTCTCTCTCTCCCTCTCTCTCCATTTTTTTTATGGTCTTCATCGTGTGCTATGCACTGTTATTTCCATTTAAGAACTGAACGTGCAGATATTCAGAGCCGTTTTCCCTCCTCTCTGAAACTCCCATTAGAACGGAATCCACGCCACTGCTCCTGAGGGAAACAGGCGGAGGGCGGTCATCTGTCCGAAGGATTCTGGGTGTGAAATAAGCCGTCATCTGACCACGGGAGATTTTCATCATTATGGCGGTCATCCTGCGTTCCCATAATTGCTTCCTGCTCCTTCCTCCTCCTATCGGCTAATGCTCTTAAGGGTTTCCCTCGATGCCCCTACATCGACCAATCCCCATCTCCCTCCCGTCCAGCTAATACCGTTCGTTCTTCATTCTTTCTGTCGTTCTCATTTTTTTTTTAGATTGTTTTGTGATTGTGCTCTTTATTTTTCTTGGTTAAACGATCATTCAATAGTTAATTTTTATTCTTTTTTTCTATAGGTTTTTCTGTTACTTTCTATTACTTCTTTCAAACGAACACAATATTCTTTGGAAACTTGAATTTCAAGTCAGTGGCACCTCTGACTCTTGTTCCATACAAGTAGGTTTCATCTTCTGAATAATAATAATAATAATAATAATAATAATAATAATAATAATAATAATAATAATAATAATAATAATAATAATAATAATAATAATAATAATTTCTTATCCGTTGATAGGTATCTTTAAGTGATAAATAAAAAGTTGATTATACATTAATTAACAAAAAAATCATGATTTTCATGTGATTCCTTCTAAATGACCTCTTTTAAAAAAAAGTTATCTGAAATAACATCTCTCTTTTACTGGCGTAGAAGCTTGTTGTGCAATGCTGATTCTCTTTGAATATTTAATTTCGTCAGTTATATTGGAACTCCGAGTCAGAAAATGAATGGCTATGTATAAACAAAGACAGGAGATACTGTTAACTTCAAATCTAAATTCCTGGCAGGAAAGACGTTTATTTCTCCTGAAACTTCAGAACAGAGAAAACAATGAAAGCACTAATGAAATATAAGGTGGCTTTCATTATAAAGCTGCGCTCGAGACGCCTTTGACTTCTTTTGTTTTTGTACGCCATTGTTCACGGCTTTTGAATTAAACACCGTCTGCTTTACTTGCGCGACTTTAAGATTCAATAACCCAGATACTTTGTTTTGCTCTGCATGGCGGGGGACTGAGGTAATATCTTCTAAAGAAAGAAAAAAGAAAATAAAAAAGGAAGCAAGAGAACAATGTTATTGACTTAGAATGCAATTTCTGCTGGGGACCCTCTGTTTTATTCAGCGTCGTCTCTCACAGGGGACACGGGCGCTGGTCTCGTAAAAGGATGAAATACACGAATTTCATCTGACGTCCGGGGAAGAGCTTACATGAATTTTAAATGCTTTCGGAATACTTTTATCGGTGTCACTTGTCCCTGTCGCTATAGATTTTAGATTTAGGCAAATATCTGTATGGGGAAAAGTACACCGGCTCTCGCCTGCTGCTGTATTTCATACAGGCGAGTCATTCACGGACAGAGGTGGGCCAACAGAAGCCTTTGTTCGAATTTTTAGCGCTGCCTCTTGCATGTTTATGCGTCTCTTTTATCAAGAGAATTGCTTTCTCCGCTTGGAATTGGTAGCTATGCGCTCCTCTATGATCGACGTAAGATTTTTGGAGGGACAATATTTTCTAGATATCCTAGGGACTTTTCATGCCCGGAACGCTCGTAAATTTGGAAAGGGTTCTCCTGTTATTGAGTCGCCATTAGTCTTTAGTCATTTTCCGTTTCATTTTGTTATCGGTGATTTAACAGCGGTGGAGAGTAAATTGCATTTATGATTTTTGGGACCATACAGTGACTTCTACGACTGTCATTATCCTTTGAAAAGATAAAACCAAATCACTTTTCTTTTACATTTTTTTTTCTATAGGAAGATGAGATTAACGAGCTTATTTGAAGACTTTGATGTGCTTGCATGTTATAAAAAAAATGTGTATTCAATAAATCATGACAAGACAGGATTTGTTGAAGAGAACGGGAAGCTGAAATAATGACTGCCTAACTTTGAATATAAATAATTGTGAATAGAATCCACTGAAATCATATTTCAGTAAATAAGGAAAAATATTCTACCTCTGGAATGAGATGACATTGCTCAGAAAAGCATCTATTTATTGGTTGCATAAATTGATATTCTCTAACGATATAATATTAACGTCGTCAACAAAGCAGCTTTCGAGACTGGGTAAGATAAAGAAAGTGCAGTAAATTATATAATCACTAAACTAGTTTTGCAGAGCAACGACCAGCATACTGAAAGGGTTAGGTAAATAAATAAGATTAAGACATGGCAACGTTGGTCATTTTCTTCGGCAAGCAGTCCATTGTCATTCAAGGGCAGAGTCCATAATCCACTTTAAATGGCAATAGAGCATTAAACAATGCAAACTAAATTGAAGAGGCTGTCGCTCATCCTCTCGCTCTCTTTCTCTACATGTCTCTCTATGTAGGTAGATAGATACTCATAAGTATAGAAATATACCCAGAGCCAAATATATTTGTATGCTTGTATGTTCAATATGTATACATGTCCATGTAGTCACATAAGCACAAACACACACGCAGAGAGAGAGAGACCTTACCTTACCTTACAGACCTTACATCTTGTTCGGGTTGCCCCAGGTCCCTCAGTCTGAGGCACCTCTAATGTCTACCAGAGAGTTGCTAGTACATCTTCCGGTATATTTTGCATCTTCCAATCTTGGATGGTCTGGGATGCAGTTTAGATATTTGTCGAGCTTATTCTTAAACACATCTACGCTCACTCCTGATATATTCCTCAGATGAGCTGGCAACGCATTGAATAGACGCTGCATTATCGATGCTGGTGCGTAGTGGATTAATGTCCTGTGTGCTTTCCTTATTTTTCCTGGTATAGTTTTGGGCACTATTAATCTACCTCTGCTTGCTCTTTCTGATATTTTTAGTTCCATGATATTTTCTGCTATTCCTTCTATCTGTTTCCATGCCTGAATTATCATGTAGCGTTCTCTTCTCCTTTCTAGACTATATAATTTTAAGAATTGTAGTCTTTCCCAGTAGTCTAGGTCCTTAACTTCTTCTATTCTAGCTGTAAAGGACCTTTGTACAAATCTCTATTTGTGCAATATCCTTTGATAGTGTGGGTACCATATCATATTGCAATATTCAAGTGGACTACGAACATATGTTTTATAAAGCATAATCATGTGTTCAGCTTTTCTTGTTTTGAAGTGCCGTAACAACATTCCCATTTTTGCTTTACATTTTGCCAACAGAGTTGCTATTTGATCATTGCATAACATGTTCCTATTCATCATCACACCAAGGTCTTTAACTGCTTCCTTATTTGTGATGGTCTCATTATTAGGTCCCTTATATGCATATAGCTTTCTTTCTCTGTCTCCATAATTTATTGATTCAAATTTATCAGAGTTAAATACCATCCTATTTACCTCTGCCCAATCATATACTTTGTTAAGGTCTCTTTGTAGAGCGTTCCTATCTTCATCACAAGTAATTTCTCTACTTATTCTTGTGTCATCTGCGAAACTACTCACTACCGAATCCTTCACATTATTGTCTATGTCTTCAATCATAATAACAAACAGTATTGCAGCTAACACCGTACCTTGCGGCACACCGGATATTACCTTGACTTCATCCGATTTCTCGTCGTTTGCAATAACTATCTGTTTTCTGTTGTGTAAAAATTCTTTTAACCATCTTCCCTACTTTTATCCACGATATTGTGTTTTCTAATTTTCTTCGCTAATAATATTATGGTCTACTTTATCAAAAGCTTTTGCAAAGTCTAAATAAACCACATCTGTTTCATTTCCGATTTTCATATTTTTGAATATGTTCTCACGGTGGACTAACAGTTGATTTGTGTACTTTTTCCGGGTACGAAACCATGTTGTCCTTTATTAAACAAATTATTTTTATTAAATGTTTCATAATATTTTTCTTCATTACCCTTTCATACACTTTCATAATATGTGATGTTAGACTCACAGGCCTATAATTACTTGCCTCTAGTCTTGATCCACTTTTGAAAGTAGGGGTAATATATGCTAATTTGTGCTCATCATAAATCTTGCCTGTATCTACACTTTGTCTTAATAATATTGCAAGTGGCTTTGCGATAGAATGAACTACTTTCTTTAACAAAATAGCAGGAATTCCATCAGGCCCTGCAGCAGCTCCATTTTTAATTTCATTAATAGCCTGCACAATATCAGCTTCATTAATATCTATGTCAGCTAAATATTCACTATTTTCATCCCTTACTTCTATATCATTATCTTCATTATCTATTCTAGGGGTGAATTCTCTCTTATATCGTTCTGCCAGTATGTTGCAAATTTCCTTTTTTTCATTCGTTAATCTCCCTTCAATTCTCAGAGGGCCTATTTCTATTCTTCTTTTATTCATCTTCTTCGCATATGAGTATAATAGTTTGGGGTTTGCTGATATTTAATAGGGTTTTTTTCTTCCAAGTCCCGTTTTTCATTTTCTTTTGATTGTATAATCTTTTGTTCTGCATTTTCTATCTTACTTTTTTAGTTCTATAACTTTCCATGCATTTTTTTCTTTTGCAAGACCTTTTTTCCACTTTCTGATTTTCTGGAACAAGATCCTTCTGTCTCTTGGTATGCATGAATGATGTTTACTTTTCTTCTTCGGTATATATTTTTCCACTATTTTCTCCAATATTTTATATAATATCTCCGTATTTACCCTTATGTCATCACTTACGAAAATGTTATCCCAATCTTTGTTTAATTCTTCATTAATTTCTGACCATTTTATATTTTTACTGTAGAAGTTGTATTTTCCATATCCTTCCCACTTTTTCATTTCTTGCTTATCTCTATTTTCACTTGCTTTGGAATGAACTGTTAATTCTATGACATTATGGTCTGAAATATTCGCATTATAAACTATTATTTCTTTAACATAATTCATCTCGTTCACAAATACTAGGTCTAAAGTATTTTCCTTTCTTGTTGGCAGGTGATTTATTTGTTGAATGTTGTATTCTAGTAGCATATCTAATAGCTTTTCAAATTGCCTCTTATCTTCTGCACTACTACCTACTCTTTTTTATATGTATAAGTACAACCACAATCTCCTATTCGTTCTTTCCATTCTACGAAAGAAAAGTTGAAGTCACCAGATAGGAGAATAGTCCAGTCCTTGTGATTTCTACATATATCATCCAATTTTTCAATTATTAAGTCAAACTCTTTAGTATTAGGAGGTCTATATATTACTATGTTCATCAATTTTTCAGATTCAAATTCTACCGCTATTAGTTCACATTCTGAGTTACTATATTTCTCATATATTTTTTCCTTGTTTTTGTCTTTCCCATATATTGCGGTTCCCCCTTGATTCCTATTTTTTCTATCTGATCTATAAGTTTGGAACCCTTTTATTTGATCATCATTCCAGTCTCTTGGGAATACCAGGTTTCACTTATATTCATTATATCTATTTTCTTTTCATTTTGGGTTAGTTCTTCTAAGTACTCTATTTTTCTTTTTGAGTTACTCGTAACTAAACCCTGCGCATTCATCACTATGATGGTTTGCGTGTTTTCTCCTTCATTTAATACTGGTAGTAATAAGGATTTTCCCATGTCTCTTTCCTGTTTCTGGTATGTTGTTCTTTTTTCATTTCCAGAAATTCTGACATTAAAAAATCCAACTTTTCCATAATATTTGATCTTCCTTCATCATAATTATTCATTTTGTGTCTGAATCTGCCAATTTCTCCGTTTCTGCAATATCCTCTTGCATAATAAATACAGTTATTATCTCTTGAGTATAATTTCGGAGCTGATGCTTTGAAATTTTTTGCTGACACCTCTGCATATCTCATTGGTGGTTTGCTTTTCTCTTTTACCTGATATTCTTGATTTCTCTCTTTATTTGTTTCTTTCTTATTTTGGATTTTATTACTTGGTTGGTTATTTATTTGATTATGATTCATGGCTACAGGGTGCATATATTTGCATTTTTTGTCGAACTTACATCCTTTTCCTTCTTTTAGGTTTTTACATATTTTTGGATGCAGATCTCTGCAATCATCCCCATATCCATCTAAGTATGCACATTTACCATATATTTCATAGTTTTGACATATCTTAGGATGTTTGTAGTAACATCTTTCTCCAAATCTGCAATTCCCTCTTTTCAAAAGGTTGCAGATTTTGTCTTTTTCTTGTCTATTTTTTCCTCTTTCCCGTCATTGTTATAAGATCTGGGTAGAGCCTCTTCGGGATTTGCTTTTCTGTTGTCATATCGTAATTTATTTCTTCGTAGGTATGCTGCTTTATTGCCTCATATGTAGTATCAATGAGTATCTCTGCATCCATACTTTTATCTTGTTCTTTGTTTTCCTTATTTTTTTCTGTCATTTCATTTTTGTTTACTTCTCTTCCGTTTTCCTCTTCTTCTTTTTCTTCTTCTTCTTCTCTTCTCTTCTTCTTCATCCTCAACTATTTGTACATTCAATCTTGATTTAATAACATTGTCTATCCATGATAGACATGTTGAACAAAAAATTCTTGTATCTTTTCTCAAATCTTGTATTACCTCAGCACACTGTGGATGGGTCGGAATGTTGCATTCAGCACATTTTCTGATTAGGTTTTGTGGATTGACTATGCTATACCAAACCTTACACAGTTTGCATGCTTTTGGCATTCTTTTTCCTAATGCATCAATTAGGATATTCACAAGATTCACCTTATTCATTTTCTTTGTCGGAATATGTTGGTTTATGTATATTTTCTTTATGAGTCTCTTGACCACTTGGATTTTATTTGGAACTTCTTCAATTATTTTCAAGATGTTTTCATTAGATTTGTTCCAGTTTGAAGGATTATATCCTTCTAATATATCTATGAATGCTTTTGTATCTTTTTGGTTAGGACTGTTGCTGATTTCATATGAGAGAAATGCCAGTTCCCTTCCTGCTACCTCATCGTATTGCGAATCTGCTAAACACGCCAAATTACGCCACCTCTTCCCGCAGTTGGAACTTACTGCCATCTTGTTCTGATTTATAGTATTACACTTGATAAACTAACTTAGAAGACGCTTTATCCTACTATTTTCACACTAATCTTATCACCGATTGTTCACGAACACTTCTAGATATTTCTCAAATTCTAGTCGTATGTTAAACTTGTGATATCTGTTGATTAATCTGACTTCACGCGGGTACGTCTCACCAAGCAAGATGGCTACTTACGAGAGAGAGAGAGAGAGAGAGAGAGAGAGAGAGAGAGAGAGAGAGTGTTATTAACAATCCCTAAGGGTTCTCTATTTCACTGTCGGTGAGCGAATCAATATGGAAATTTTATTGACTTCGATCAGCGTGTTTGGGAAATGTTGCATTCTGAAGAGAGAGAGAGAGAGAGAGAGAGAGAGAGAGAGAGAGAGAGAGAGAGAGAGGAGGGTAAAAAGAATACGTAATGGATCAGATACATGGAGATATGGGAAGTGAATTCGAAGTTAAGGAAAACAAGGAGGGAAGACGAGGTATAAATTAGAAAACAGATTCGGGAGGAAGTAATGGACATATGTATTTATTATATATATAAAGGTAAAGAAAGCGAGAAAGTGTCGGGAGCTGGAAGGGTCGGAAACGCGTGATGAGTCAATTTAGTTGGAGGAATAATTGGATAAGTAAATAGTATATTCAGAAATAAAGAGATTTCCCGTCTTTTTCGTCGTTAAATGATAAAATAATATTGCAAATTCAAAGTAAAGGTGGAATTTTATCTGTAAGTTTATGGATGTAATTTGTTGTTTATACGTTAATAAAATGATAAAAGACATGAAGATGGTTATATCATCAAACCGATTATAATTTGAGAATGAGAACAAAGGTTTAACATGTTCTATATCAATGTATTAATGTAAACATTCTCTTCTATAGGTAGGCTAAATTGCTTCAATGATAGTCGTTATGTAACTAGCTCCTCTGGTGCTGGTCATATGAAAACAAGGGTCTAGAGCCTTGTTTACTATACTCGGTTTTTTTCCATCTGTCCACCCGCCTGTGGTGTTTGTGTATGGTAACACTGCGTCCCGGGCTTTAGATACTTACATTCAGCTTACATTCAACAATAATAACAATATCCTATTTTGAATATTAACGATGTAATTCGCATACAGTAAATTATTAAAACACTTTTCAGTTGCAAATGTACACCTAAAACTTACACACAGCGTAACTATTTAAAGCCCGGGACGCAGTGTTACCATACGCAAACACCACAGGCGGATGGACAGATGAAAAAAAACAGAGTATAGTTACCAGTAAACCTTGCACGTCAACCCATTAACGCAGTGGTTAGAATTGTAACTGACTGCTTCAAGTCGAAAAGTCTCGTCTGGCTTTCCATAAGATAGCGGTCTGGGTCTCTTGTTATTTTTAGTCTTTTCTTCTGTATGATTGCTTGCTTTGTGCAACTAAATATTACAACCATTAAAGTGTAAGGCACAGTACAGTAGTCGCAAGCCCTAGCAGAAATTTGTAGAAGGTCAGTAAGTTTTTTAGCCTGAGGAATTAGATGATGAACAGGAGCAAAAATAATTACAGTCTCACTTTCTCATCTTAAAATTGAATTCCAAAACTATAGTTCTTATTGCCTGTGATTTTCCCTTTCCTGACAAAATTTCGAATCTTTCACTTCAGTAGACTTGTCACTGGTTTCTATAACTTTTACGCACGTTTTCTTCATAATTCAAAAGGAAGATCAAGTTCAATAGCTTATAGAAATAGGTGCATTTTACGATACACACACATTAGATAATTATACACTGGGTTAACACACACACACACGGAAAACCAACTTAATGAATCAATAGCAAATAATATTCAAGCCATTAAAAGGTCGTTCACGTTGAAATGTATATGTATGAGTTATCCATAAACAGCAGACCAATTAGTAAAAAAAGTAAAGGTAAATATTTTTTTTGTCACATTTAAAGGACATCGGGATGTCACTGCTGTTCATTTTTAGCTGTCGTATATTGAAAAAAGAGAAATCGGTGCATTCTAAGAACGTATGCTAAGATAAATTAGAATATATAGAATTTATGAGAAGTTTATGCGCGCACGCACGCACACGCACACGCGCATAAACTTCTCATAAATTCTGTATATTCTAATTTATCTTAGCATACGTTCTTAGAATGCTCCGATTTCTCTTTTTTCAATATACGACAGCTAAAAATGAACAGCAGTGACATCCCGATGTCCTTTAAATGTGACAAAAAAAATGTTTACCTTTACTTTTTTTACTAATTGGTCTGCTGTTTATGGATAACTCATACATATACATTTCAACGTGAACGACCTTTTAATGGCTTGAATATTATTTGCTATTGATTCATTAAGTTGGTTTTCCGTGTGTGTGTGTGTTAACCCAGTGTATAATTATCTAATGTGTCTGTATCGTAAAATGCACCTATTTCTATAAGCTATTGAACTTGATCTTCCCTTTGAATTATATATAATATATATATATATATATATATATATATATATATTATATATATATATATATGTGTGTGTGTGTGTGTGTGTGTGTGTGTGTGTATAGATACATAACTGAAATGTATATTTTCATGTATATGAGTGTGCATAGGCACAGGTAGACAGAGAGGTAGGGAGATAGACAGCATTTTGTTGATTTGTGATCAGTTGGAATGGGCTGGAAGTGTTTTACAACGCTGTAGGATCATATGCTCGATTTCTTGTTCTCCCAACTGTTTATGAATGAGGAAAATGCGGATAAATGGAACTAATTCCTGTTGGAAATTAACTTTAAATACACAATGTACCATAATATCAATAAAGATAATAATACTATCAATAATGGAATGGTCCTTTTGGACAACAAACAAGTGATTCA
This sequence comes from Macrobrachium nipponense, assembly GCF_015104395.2. Taxonomy (NCBI): domain Eukaryota; kingdom Metazoa; phylum Arthropoda; class Malacostraca; order Decapoda; family Palaemonidae; genus Macrobrachium; species Macrobrachium nipponense. The sequence continues at coordinate 94,559,242 of NC_061108.1, forward strand.
TAAATACGAGAATGTTAGAGTGTATAAGATTATTTGATTTAGACCAGAATGTCTTAATTAATTGCTTGTAATGAAGCAGGTGAAAATAGTGATATAACTTAAAAGTTGCCATGTTGATAATTTTCAGGATATTAGATTTATGGTCTTTGATAGCACTAAACCGAAGTTTTCTGTGACGCAACTGAAACCTACGTGAGATTGTTTGGGTGTCAAACATCCATGAGTTATCTACCTCTCTGGCTGTTCAATATTTATATTCATGAATTATGATATATAGAAGATAGGAATGTAGAATTTAGGCCAAAGGGCGAGCGCTGGGACATATGAGGTCACTCAGCGCTGAAAGGGAAATTCGGAGTAAGAAGGTTTGAAAGTTTTCTAGGAGGAAAGCCTCGCAATTGCACTATGAAACAATTGTCAGGAGAGGGTAGAAGAAAGAGAATATCAACGGAGATACTGTAAAAGGAACTAAAGAGGTTGCAGCTGGGGTCCGAAGGGACGCTGCAAAGAACCTATAGCACACCACGTGAGGTGCACTGACGGCACTACTCCCTAACGTGGGAAATTGACCAAATAGGTTAGGGAGATAGCAGTAGATCTAGGATGGTGCCATAAATAGCGGGGTGTGGAAGGAATGTAGATTGTTGTTAATAGTGAATAAGAGCATATGAATTTTAAATTCAACGGATAAATGGAAGAATGGTGAATTATAAAAAAATTCGAATTTATATATGTTATGACGATAAGGCTTGATGGAACTCTTGCTTGAACTTAAATTCCTAAGGAATGATTATGCTATTCAAATCTCAGTAAATTTAAAAAGAAACATCTTTATGTCAATCTACATCAAAAACTGATTTGAGGTTGAACACTTTTTGGAAAAAACCATTCGCAGAAAGATAAAAAAAAAAAGTGGATAACCAAACACACACGTCAGTTTGCTTTGGCGGTCAGCGAAATCGTTCGTTTGGGGTGTGAAATGATAAAAGAACAATAGAATGTCCATCTGTAACTTCAACCACCGAAACCACCAACAGACATTTTGATTTGATAGTTAAATGGACCTAAACTGAAATGTGCAAAGTCAGTCCCATACTGAGTCACAGAATCTGCGTAGTTTATGATCCACCATGTTTTTTTTTACAAACTGATAAAAAGCGACGGTTTTAAAATAAAAGAATCAAGAGAGAATTCAGTTAAGGGTTTTCTTCCATTTGGAGAGATAAATTTATATATATATATATATATATATATATATATATATATATATATATATATATATATAATATATATATATATATATGATATAATATATATATATATATATTATATATAATATGATTTATTCAATATATATATATATATATATATGTATATATATATATATATATATTATATATATATATATATATGTGTGTGTGTGTGTGTGTGTGTGTATGCACTGCGTTATATTTGTGTGAGCATCACCCCATTAGGACTTCAGAGAAGTTTCAAGAATCATTTATTTCTAAGGCTTGTAGAAGAACTTAATGCTTAGTGAGTAACTAAGGACATGGAAGCTCTCAACATTATTGTATCGTAACATATAAGCTGAAACATCAAATTTGATTATATAAGACTAACTTTCCCTGTGTTCTTAAACAAAAGCCTATGAGAGAGAGAGAGAGAGAGAGAGAGAGAGAGAGAGAGAGAGAGAGAGGCAGATAATCAAGGCACATTATCGTTCTTAGACCCGATCTCCAATTTCAAGGGTACGTGAAACCACAACAGATTAAGTAATCATCATTTTCAGATCATATTGCAACACCATATTTACATGACGACTTGGGTATCGAGACAATTTTTCATCATTAGGACATCTTAAATGTAAACTATTATATTCGACAAGTTGTTTGAAAGAAAGAGTCAGCATATTATCAATTCAGGATCTGCGAAGTAATTTCTAATAACACTTAGTTCTGGAAAGAAAAGGAGAGCACAAAACAATAAGTGAAAATTATTTCATAGACTGTCGAACAAAACGTTATTTAAAACCAAATGTCAAAACAGTATGAAATATTGATTTCTCTTGCGTATTCGAGTTGAATCTCTACCCTTCACAAATCTGAAGGAATCGGAAGGAGAGAAAGGAGGAGGAAAGTAAGGAGCAGAGGGAAGAAGGAAAGACGAAGAACGAAGGAAAAATATAGGTGGAGAGTTGGGAGTAAAGGAAAGGGTTCTGAACAGAAGAGGCGGCAGAACGTATAGTGACAATAACGGTAAAATTGACGAGAGACTTAATGAAAAATACGAACCAAATGAAAGAGAATGAGAAAATGATGGTGACAGACGGTACGAGGAGAGAGAGAGAGAGAGAGAGAGAGAGAGGAATAGAGAAGGAAAGCGCGTGTGAGTTATGTCTCCATCGATGTCGGCAATGGCTTGAGGAAATGAACTTTAAATTGCGTTATTTTCCTGATCCCTCGGTCCAGATTCTACCAGCTGGGGAACCTTGCGGGGTGGGGTGATGGATACGGATGGGTAGGGACAGGAGGGGGTGCCAGTTGAGTGGTGTGATGGGGGGGGAGGGGGTTATTGTGGGGCAAGTGATGGGGGCGGTTTCATTTTTTCTTAAGAATGGGGACGGCGTAATGCTGTGAAAGGGGAGGGGGGTGCAGAGCAGGGAGAGAGAGAGAGTGTGGGGGAGGGAGGGGGAGGAGGGAGGGAGGGGGTCCCCCCAGCAGTGTTTTCCTCATTTTTCATACTCGTCGATGAAGTCTATATGGGAAATGTCCCCTCACGAAATTGATATTCAGATATTGAGACTTCTTCCGTCCTAAAGCCCTTCCGCGTCCCTTCCCCTTCCTCCTTCCCCCCCCTCCCCCTCCCCCACCAGCAGCGAAGTCTCCTCGAAAAGAGAAAAGGAACGACTCCCTGTTCGTCTCCTGAATAGAGACACTTTTTGTGTTGTTATTCATCTGGGGGGATTCACCAATGAAGTAATGATTCCCGTTTTTTATATTGTGCAAACTTTTACGGCTCGTTTATTCATGTGTATTGTTATACATCCTAAATTATTTTGTGATATTCCACTGGATATAGATTATGTCAGTTCGCAGGTAGTAGAAATTCCATTGAGTATTTGTTTAGTACAACAGATACTGAATATATATTGACCACACTTTATGTACAGGTGCAAGTTTAATGAAGGGAAGATACTTCTTGTGCTCTGCGGTATATTTAACAGGATTGGGTCCAAGTACAAGTGCATGTACTTGTACTTGGAGGTAAGTAGAAAGTTTTGAGTGATTGTACTTGTATTCCAGATTCAAGTACTTTAAAGTATTTATCAAGTGCAGTACAGTAATAATTATGCAGGTACATTAAATCAATATATAATAGAATAAATATAGCTGCTTTTACCAAGACTAACAAGATTATAATAAGATACTTTACATAAATAGGAGTAAAAGTATTATATAAGTCATTAAAAAATGATAGTAAAACATTAACTTTATTTCAGTTATAGCTACTAATGTACACCAGTAATACTATAGACTATCTGGCAACTATCGTGCTGAACACAACCGCTCATAGAGTGTTTTTAATGAAAATTTATGAACACACGTTTTATGAGCATTTAATAGGAGTTTGTCGGGACGAATAATAAAAATATAAGAACATTTTATACTTCAAAAAAATGTCTAAATTTCACAAAATCAAGCCAGATTTAAGAATGAATGCACATATAAGCCGTGGAAGAACAGAGAACGTGATTCCTTTCGAAAGTGGAATAGTAGTCATCATGGAAAAAAAACATCGAAAAATGGGCGACGACAGAATCTTCGTAGGATTGCTGGTGGGTGTCTGAAGCATCACCCCCAACCCCCAAGAAATACTTTCCTTGTCCTGCGTTGCTGAAGGACGTCAGGCCAGAAATTGTGTTTGACGTCTTAGTTAAGCTCCAGACACTGGAGGAAAACCTGATGGAAGAAAATGCTGCTTTGCGAGCCCAGCTTCAGGGAGAATTGGAAATCAGCCAGTATCCTGAATAGCAGACAGTTGGGTAGACAGATGGCTAAAATCTCATCCTTCATGAGAAAATTGTAGCGTTAGGTAACGGAAATGTGGATTCAAGAGACGGATCGAAGATTTGGAAGGGCAGTTTCAAAAGGTTCGAGTTTTAGGAGCACGACCAAGAGGGGCTGAGAATTTTGATATTCCTACTGATCACCTCTGTAACAAACTCCAGGAGTATAGGCAACGGATAGATAATATAATGAAGAAAATTGAAGAGATAGACAGGTTTGAGGTATCAACGAGAAGACAGAACGGTCGGAGAACGCGAAAATCTAGTTGATCCAAACAATCGACCTGCAAGAATTGACAGCAGAAGTTCATCATGGAGCGGGTGATTGCCTACGAAAAGCAGATTGCACCACAATACAGAAAGAGGGAGAAATGTCTGAACAGCATACTTACATTTTATTACTGTATCTTAAATGTGCTTTTTAAATCAAAGTAAATGGCTTGATTTTGGAAGAATCTTAGTTTTTAGGTCCAAGTAAGTTCCAATAGAGCTCTCAGCTTTGTGATTTAGAAGGAAACTGATTTGAAATGAGTTTTTAAACTT
>NC_061108.1:94568853-94603853 GCF_015104395.2 Macrobrachium nipponense
TAGTTCGACACACACACACACACACACACACACACACACACACACACACAATATATATATATATATATATATATATATATATACTATATATATATATATATATATGTATGTAAATTATATGCATATAAATATATATATATATATATATATATATATATATATATATATATATATATGATATATTGTATATAGTGCAGTATGGACTAGAATTTCTTAAAAATACATTTTGCTTCGACATGATGCAGCTTCCCTACGTTGGTATTTCATATTCTCCAGACAAGCTGTCATCTGTTTAACGTCTAATTTTGGAATTAGCTTTTGTGATCTTTGTCTCAGCCTAAAAGGTCAGTGCCGTTTTTTGCTTCTCAGCCCTCTACATTGAATTCTAAACAGCTGAGTTGAATAATTCAACTCTGTTTCCTCTCCCCGGAGTGACTGAATCGTTTTAACACGTTCATTCAGTATTTTAATATGAATTCATGTATGCATTTAATATTTTACTGAATTGGATTTTTCCAAAATACTTTGTCTCGTGCGCTCTATATTTAGAATATTCTTCTAATCTATTGAGTAAATATCATGGTTTCCACGAATATTTTCTTTGTCTACCGACTTGGGAAGTTTTATCCTTATTCCTTCTATATTTAATAAATTTTTCAAGCGCCCATAGAATTTTACTCCTTATTGGTATTACTTGCTAAGTTTCCTGCACCCTATTTTTTTCCACTTATAATATTGTTCATATGAAATTTTCCTGATTTTGCAGGAGTTGCATCATCGATTATTTTTCCATACTCTGCTGCTTTACAACAACTAAATTGGCCTCCACCACCAGTCTGTTCAACCTTGCATTGCTTATGCAGCCTTGTCTCTCCCATGAAGAACTGTATGAAATCCTTTACTCCTATAATTCCTTTGATTTCATAAGTAACATTATTCGTCTTGATATGTCCCTTAGATTTCCTCCCAGTATTCATATCCCTCTGCAAAACTTCTTTCCCGTCTTGGAACTTAAAATAGCTTTGGAGCTGCTCTCTCTCTCTCTCTCTCTCTCTCTCTCTCTCTCTCTCTCTCTCTCCCCTGTCTGTTCCTTGTCTTCCGTTTTCTCTTCCTGTACGTTCTTCTCCTCTCTCTCTCTCTCTCTCTTATCGGATTAACTTTGTTCCTCAAAATGCCTATTTTCTACTTCAGTAACCTGTCGTTTATTCGGATCATCATATGTCATCTTTGTCCTTTCAAAAATTTTTGTATTATCATACAATTCAAGATCCAAGCTTTTTTAAAAAAAATTTACTTTATAAGGCTTTTGTATTTTAGATTTTATCTTTCATTTCCCTCAACATTTGCTTATCAGCTTCATTCGCACTCATATTAGAAGCCTTCATCAGTTGTGCATTCGGACCATAACTGCTAAGAATAATATTCCCCTGTTATAGTGGTTTCCATAACACACAATTTCCTGAGGGGCTAAATCATCTTTGTACTGATGGGAAAACTTCATTTGGTACATCTTTATTTGGCATAAGCAATTCCACCCTAATCTCAAGCTGGGAATAAATTTCCCTTGCTCGAAACCTGCGTTATTGAAAACCCCTCGCAAAGCCTCGCGTGATATCATAAACAGCTACAGGAATTGGATAACTGGTTGTATATCGCTGGACGACGAATGAACATTTTATATTCTTATCCCCGCCTCCTCTCAGTGCTTGTAAATCTCTTACGCAGCGAACGTGATCATTTTCAGTACAGTCGACTCAATTTTGAGCCTTCCAAAGGTACGAGAGAGAGAGAGAGAGAAAGAGAGAGAGAGAGAGAGAGAAAGAGAGAGAGAAATGCCCTTAGTCCAAACATGGTTGTAACTTGATTCACCGTCCCCCTAGCGGTGAAAGGTGAAATGATATACACACACGCTACAAGTTCCCGTGTCAACAAGACTGATATCAACGCCAGCTACTCTATTCCCTCCGAGTTTACACTCTCATGATTTGTACACAACATATTATGTGCTTTAACATGCAGACCTGCGCGAGCATGGGGACCAGGGATGTGGCTATCTTTTTATGAGCTTCGATAATTTAAAATTCCAGCGTTGGTTCGTGATCAAGCACTTGCGTATTTTGGGAGAGGGCATTTATTGAATTCTCGTTTAATATATTCACCATTGATTTTTAATTCCATTCTATATCCAGGTCTCTTAATTGTTCACAAGCACTTTAGGTTTCGTTTAGTTTAATTAAGTAATTGTTGTTATTTTCTGTTTACCCTTCTTGCAGTAGTATGCGATCACATTCCCTTTATTATTCCTAGCAATTCGTGTATATATATTGTGCTTGTAAGGAACTCGCATTCAGGAGTCACACCCAAACACACAGATATGCCATAAAATGGCAATCATTCTATACGCTTTAGATTCAAAGTGAATGGTTAATATGTCGTTACTTAACATTAGTCGTGACTGTGTGTGTGTTTGTGTGTATGTATATATCCGTAGAAATGTCTTAACAGATATGTTTAGTTTGATTGTTGGAACTGGAAGCTACATAAAAAGAATGAATTTTCGTGATAAGAATATGGAGGTAAAATGGTGATCAAAACAGTTGACTAGATTATGTATACAGAAAAGATGGGAAAGCAGGTTCACATGTGTAGTGGTTAGGAAACGAGTTGCTGGAGAATAGTAGACTATCATTTGTTTGTAGTAAAAACCAAGACAGACATATGACTAGATTGCTGACGAAGGATTAAAATTGACAAATGGGTTTGATAAGAAGCAAGTGACAAGAGGATGCAACAAGAAAATGGATGAATTGGGAGCTAAGGCTAAGGACACGTCAGTGGGAAGAGAAATCCAGTGTTTGTAAAATTCGAAGGGCGAATATGTAGATAAGACGGAGGGATAAAAGCAGTAGATGGCAGGATGATGACATGAAAGATTTATTGGATATGGATCGCGATTTTATGAGGTGTATTACGTACAGATGCAACGGAAGATAGAGGGGACAGTCGAGAAGAAAGTCCGAGAGGAAAACTGAGAATAATTAAAACAGTGTGAAGAAGGGAAACAAGAACTTATTGAGAATAAAAACTTATGAATGAAAGAAAGCGAATGTAAATAGAAATGTTAATGAACAAATGGATCACAACGAGCAATGCAAATGAAGACATTATTTTTGAAGTAAGAAGTCAACGCAAGCCTTGGTCGTTGAAGTGAGCATTTTGATGTAATGAATGTGGAAGATCGAAATGACTGTTGAATATCAAAGGATTAATTGACGATGCAGAAGAAGCAAAGGATAAGATAACTGGAGTTGATGGGATTACGAATGAAATATTGAAGTACAGAGTCGACAGCGTGACCGAGCGGCTGACCAGAGTTTGTAAGGTATGTTTGGCGATAGAAAGGTTCTTAATGAATATGTGCCAAGAATAATCGGTTCACTGTGAGTAGGTGGAAGTGACAGAGGACAATAGAAATTAAGGCATAAAATGACTAAATATGAAAGGATAGTGAGGGAAGAGATTTTGATTGAGAAAACCAGACAGATGACCGTAAAAATTAATAAGGGAGAAGACGTGTGGACAAAATTCAGATAAAAAAATATGAATTTATTATTCGGGAAATTAGTGTACGTAATGATTGTCATTAAGGTTTCAGCAGAAAGGGGAAACGATATTAATGCCATTGCCGGTAAAGATAACTTTCATCATCATCATCATCGTGAGTATCATGGCCTCCAAACCCGTGTGACGGAAAGATCTTTTGGGAAATTCCTCCTCTCGTGTCTTTCGTATGCTACGGAAATGTCGAAGAGGCCTTCACCTTCCTTTCAACATTATCTCGTCTCTCTCTCTCTCTCTCTCTCTCTCTCTCTCTCTCTCTCTCTCTCTCTCTCTATATATATATATATATATATATATTATATATATATATATATATATATATATATTTATATATATATGTGTGTGTGTATGTATATATATATATATATATATATATATATATATATATATTATATATATATATATATATATATATATATATATATATATATCTATATATATATATATATATATATATATATATATATATATATATATATATATATATATATATATAGCTATATATATACACTACATATTTCATATATACATATATATATATATAATTATATAAGTATATATATATAAAAATTTTATATATGTGTATATTTATGTAGATGTATAAATATGCAGTTTCGATGCCATCATGCGATTCATGCCCGTACAAAATTCTTTCAGTTTTTCCTAGGATAGGGAGCTGCAAAATCCTGATCCAATTACAATTTATAGAATGATAATGATCCAGAGAGTAATACTCATTTAAAATGTTCAATTTCAAGGATTGAACCTTTATCTGACATATGAGGTTTTCTGTAACAAAAGAAATCAAAGGGGAAAAATACACGCACAGAAATGACATGGACAGTCTTGCATTACCTATACTCGGTTTTTTCCATCTGACCATCCGCCTGTGGTGTTTTCGCATGGTAACACTGCGTCCCGGGCTTTAAATAGTTACACTATGTGTAAGTTTTAGGTAAATAAAAGGATACCTGGTTGTACATTTGCAACTGAAAAGTGTTTTCATAATTTACTGTATGGGAATTACACCGTTAATACCGTTAATATTCGAAATAAGATATCATTTAAAGCCCGGGACGCAGTGTTACCATGCGCAAACACCACAGCCGGATGGACAGATGGAAAAAAACAGAGTATAGTAAGCGCAATATCTTGACGAAGCGCCTCAGTGGCGTGGTTGGTAAAGTTTTTGCGTCCGACCTTGGTGGTCGCGGGTTCGATTCTCGGCCATTCCATTGAGGAGTGAAAGATGTATATTTCTGGTGATAGAAGTTCACTCTCGACGTGGTTCGGAAGTCACGTAAAGCCGTTAGTCCCGTTGCTGAATAACCACTGGTTCCATGCAACGTAAAAACACCATACAAACAGCAATATCTTGACGTGTAAATGAACGGAGAAAAAAAAAACTTTCTTATATTAGTCTGTTATACTTTGCATATTGATTTGTTTAGAAGACTGATGTAAGAAAATTCTAAACTATTCATCTACATGAACAAGATATGCATTCCTTTTTACGCGTCCTGGCTCTGCTGGTTGGCAGATTTTCTGCTGCTGAATAACTTTCTTGAAGTGCTACACTCTCAGCTTGTTAGAGCCAGGATATGGCACCAGATTCTAAGACTGAAAAAGCACAGTCGTAAGTAAGAGCTTGCATGTTTTTTCCGATTATATGATAACAATTCAGCCCTATTAACAAACGGAAATGTGATGATCCCCCACGTTTACTACACTTTTTAGTTTTCTGCAAAAGAAAACTATTGAGATGGTCTGTCCGCCCGCACTTTTTCTGTCTGCCCTCAGATCTTAAAAACTACTGAGGCTAGAGGGCTATAGTTTGGTATGTTGATCATCCACCCTCCAATCATCAAACTTACCAAATAGCAGCCCTCTAGCCTCAGTAGTTTAAATTTTATTTAAGGTTATAGTTAGACATGATCGCGCGTCTGGCAACGATATATAACAGGCCACCCCTAGGCAGTGGACGAAAGTTTCATGGACTGTGGTTCATACCGAGACCACCGAAAGATGGAACAATTTTCGATGGCCTTGATTATACGTTGTACAGAAAACTCGATCGCGCTGAAGAAACTTCAGCGCATTTATTACTTTTAATTTTCTGAAAAGAAAACTATTGTGCTGGCTTCGTCTGTCCGTCCGCACTTTTTGGTATGTTGATCATCCACCCTCCAATCATCAAATATTCTATTTAAGGTTAAAGTTAACCATAAACGTGTTTCTGGCAACGATATAGGCCAGACCACCACCAGAACATGGTAAAAGTTTTATGGGCCACGGCTCATACAACATTATACCGAGACCACCGAAAGATAGATCTAATTACGGTGGCCTTGATTATACGAAGTACTGTCGGCCGAAAAACTGGTGGCAGAGTTTCATAATTTTTCGTTCAGCTGCCTGATGCACGATTCAAGCCTTATTTATCTATTTTTCTTTTCAAAGATGGAAGAAATCATGTGTAATGACGTTAAAAACAGTCACTGATATCTTTAGAACATTATGTTATGTTATTGTGTAAAACTATTTTCCATATAGAAAAATTGACGTGAACGAAAGGAAGTGATAAAAAACGTCATATCACAACCATAGATATACATTACCAAATAGATAGGAGACACCTATCACTATAAGAAAAAAAGTAGATTCATTTAAGGTAGATCCTTGTGCCTATGAGACGTTTGTTTGGCGGCCTCTGATTGGCTGGTAACGGGAGGTAGGCCCCTTGCTCAGTGTGTCATTATTTTCGTCTGTGGCTTAGAAAACTAGCAATATGTTTATATTTCTTCAATTATCTCACGCTTTGCTCAAGATAGGAAAGATTAGGTCATACCATAGGATTCGGTATTAATTATGCACTAAGTCATCTGTTCCTGAAATCAATAAGATAGAACATAAAGGAATTACAACGAGTTAAAGTGAAGAGGGAAGCATTTAATTCTTTAAACCTGTTTTTACTCATCATCGGATTTTGCATCACTAACGCCATCAAGATAAAATAAAACTTGTGATTTCATATGACAAACACACCCTGAATACACTGGTGCTTTCAGATTTTAGGTGCGTATAATATGTGAAGAGAAAATGAAGAATATGTCTTATTATGTTGCCTCCGTAAAAGATTCAAGTTTAACGGTATTGCCGAGAGAATGGGAGCTGCAAGGCGTCATTGTGTGTTCGTCTTAGCAAGAGATTTAAGTTGCCAACTAGCGATATAGGGTTGCAGTTTCGACAATATTTTGCATGTTACATCATTACACATTCTGTAATTAAATATGCAGAATTCCCACTATGACTGCCGGACATTTTCAATCCAATATCATATAGTATGTCTGGACATATCTGATAAAGAAAAAAATAATAATAATCTGATGGATGCATCTAGCATCGTTAGCTCAGATCTAGACGGGCCGCAGGGAATTCGGTCCAGCAAAGAAGTTGAACTCTGCAGACAGACTTCGCACTCTTCACCTCAGCCTAAGCTTTTAGTCAAGTTGTTTCTGAATATTGTTTCTAATTTTATTTTATGAATATATTTTCAAACGAAAGAGATATCAGAAACATTTTTGAGTGATATAAAATGATAATCTCAGTGAAGTAATAAACAACACGGAATTAAGAAAGATTGACTTCCTTTCAGGTTGAGTCAAGTATGGATGCAACATTTTCAGACATATTCTTCATTTTCTCTCTACATGTTACATGCATCTAAAATCTGAAAGCACCAGCGTATTCAGGGTGATTTTATTGTTTAAAAACACTAGATTTTATTTTCTCTTGATCGCATAAATTATGCAAAATCCGATGATAAATAAAAACAGGTATAAAGAATGAAATGTTTCTCTCTACACTTTTACTCGTTGTAATTCCTTTGTGTTTTATCTTATTGATTTCAGGAAAAGATCATTTAGTTGTACATTTAATACCGAATCCTTTGGTATGACCAAAACTTTCCTATCTTTTACAAAACATGAGAAAATTGAAGAAATATAAACATATTTCTAGTTTTCTAAGCTACAAACAAAAATATGAGACACTGAGTGAGCGGCCTACCTCCCGGTACCAGCCAATCAGAGGCCACCAAACAAACGTCTCGTTGGCACAAGAATCTACCTTATCTGAATCGACTATAGTAGTATCGCATAAACATAATCCTTAAATTATCATTTCAATATTAAGTTGAAGGTAGTTGAACTATTCCATTTGTTAAATTTTACAGAAAACATTGGAATCTCACAAAATGCTATCAAATTTAAAAACAAAAAGAAAAAAATGATATCCTAACAGTGTGAACCAGGCGACCTCACTCTATTGCTTTTGATGTTATGTGCAAGGGAATCTAATGTCAATGTGTCATTTATCGGTCTAAGAAACATCCCTCGATGAGCGAGAGAATTATTGCACTGCGTTCGGCGCAAGTTCCTGTTGGAGAGATATCAAGAAAGCTTAATAAACCGGAGAGAATCATACATAGATGAATCAAATTATTTAGAGAACGGCAAAATTTAGAACTTGGGCCGAGAGGTGGAACACCTCGAAGCACCACAAGAGAGCAAGACAATACAGTAGTGTAAATGTTGCTGAGCAACATTCATTTGTGAACTTTGAATTCTAGTGCCTCGTCACGACATTGCTGAACCAGGAATCATAACTAGCTCTACGCTTATGACTGGTGTCTGATGAATACTTTAGATGGAGAAGAAGAGATTTTTAAATCTACACTTGAAATCTTTGATAGTTGTCTAATGAATAAGTCTAATGAATAAGCAAACTTATCTTTGATGGATGAGAGATTCAGTTAGGCTTACTCTTTTTGTTTTGTTTTTTATTGGTGGCCAGTGAATACCACGGATAGGGAGGGAAACAGTTTCAATGATGCATGCATTTTTTTCTTCAAGACCTAAAGAATACATTTTATTGGGAGATACTTTATTAACATCGCCCTAATACTTCCATCACTCCTATACGCCACCTCCGCTCTCTTCTATATCTCAGGCGACTCATCCGACTTCTCCCCCCCCCCCCCCCCCCCCCCCCCCCCCCCCCCCCCCCCACCCCCCCCCCCCCCCGGAAGCGAACGTTCGTGAGCTTCAAATATGCTGTTCATCTCAGGCTCATGAAAGCACTTTTTAGGGGAGTGCTTCACAAACTTCCAACAAACGTTTTTTTCACATTACTTAGGACGGCAATGATAATGTAACTCGATATACAATAAATTATGCGTTTTCTCATTGATGTTAGACCTGTCACATGCAGAAATATAGTGATGCACAAAAATCGTAATATTATAGTATATAAAAACGTGTACAAACCTTATTTTCACCTTTCGAGGAAAATTAAAGGTTTTCCATTTCTTAAAAAAGATTTCCTTTATTAATTGTTGTTTTAAAAACATTCGTCCTCATTTGGTGAGCAAACAACAGCATATAAAAGTGATGAATGTTTATATAAGCCCAAAATTATACAGCAATTATGTGTGATCGAGAAATTTGAAATGTGTGGGAAATGGAAATGCCACCACCAGATGTCTCTGCAGCAGCATAAACAAATTGGCGGGCCGCACGAACTGAATCAGTTTGACAAAGTGGCTGAATTAAACTTACATGCAAGTGCATGCCAGCTGATATAGGTAGATAGTACCACTACGACGACTTGAGAAAGCCAGGGCCCATAGGTAAGTGATTGCAGCTTATGCCATTATCTCACTATCATTTTATAGTATACCTAGCTATATCCCTATAGCAATATAAGAGAAAAGTAACGTTAGTCTACATAGGGAATAGTACCTATAGCCTAGTACTAGGCTAGCTACCTACCTAATTTATGGCGTCCTACGGCCGTCCCTGACTAAGTAATTAAGTCAAGGGATGTGAGGGAGAATGCCCCCACCTTTAAAGGGGGTATGGGGGCAAACCTCCCATTTAGGTAATGCTTGATTGACGCAGAGGATAGGTTAGGCTAATGCACCCAAAACCCCCGATTTGGGTGGTTATAGAATAAAGGGTTAGTACTTCCTTTTTTACTGACCAAGGTTTTTTCCAATTTTTTTTTTTTTTTTTTTTTTTTTGCAGAGATTAACAAATAAAAGGTTGGTAACTTGGTGATTCTTACTAGGCTATTAAGGCTGTGCAAGCTTATAAAAAAAATAGACTCCTAAAGTTAAGACAGAGTACCACAAATTGAAACGCTCTGGTACCAGAGGACAATTTTCAATTTCCAATTGAAAATTGAGGTGCTGGAGGGTCTGCCCCACTTGAATTTCTTAAACCAATATGTAAAATAACATCAGAAAGCTGTCTTTTTAAATGACATAATTCTGAAATTGTGAATTTCTGGAAAACATAAAATCTTTAATTTTCACCAATCCTTAGTTAAGGAGAATACCTAAGGGGTTAATTAGGGTAAAGAATGTGGAATTCTCTTCAATTTTCTTTATGTAGAAACTATAGCCTGACTTAGTACAATAAATCAGCCATTTAATGATAACATGGGCTATGTTGATTAGATTAAGTAATATTAGGTAGGTTGTATTTATTTACATTAATGGTCAGTGGATCCCGCATTCTTAACCCTTACCAATACGTAGTATATAGAATGCACAGATACTAGCTAGTCATTAAGTGAGGAAATATCAAATAACAAAAATAATTTTGTTTAAAGTGCCTCCAGTCCAAGTAATGCTTAATTGACCAGAGTTAGGTTAAGCATTATATAGGTTACCGTAGTATACAAAATGTAGGTTTTTTCTCTCTCTCTACACTAACCTACCTATAATGCAACCTAACCTCTGTGTCTGTAAAGCATTATTTGGACACTAAATTTTGTGTAATAGCCTAACCTATATTGCTTAACCTAACCTCCACTTTAAACATTCATTTTCTATTATTAGACATTTCATCCCTTACTGACTCTTAGCTACACATTCTGTACACTATTCTCCTTAATTCTAGACATCTACTATTTTATAAGCTCATGTGGCTCTAATAGTAAGAATTACCCCAAAGTTTTTTTTTTTCATGGAAAACAGACAATAAGGCGTGAAGGATTCCCTAGAGTTACCCTTTCCTTGCTGGAGGACCTCTACCATCGAAAGAAAAGTAATGGGTGATGTTAGTGCAATAAGTGTTTGAGGAACAGATATTCATGGTAAATATTGAGAAAGGGATTGGTTCTAGTCCCAAATAAATTTTTTTTAAACTCATTGTAGGTTTCAATGCTGTGATAATATTACCTTTACATTTTTATAAAATATGATAAAGCACTGTTTGGCTTACAAACTCACCTGGGCTATTCCCTTTTGCACGGTTCAGGATAAAATGAATGAGGTATAAGCTTTATATTTTTTCTCAGGGGTCTGCAAGTTCATTATCTTATTACAGTATAATGGACTGAGTAGTGAGTTACCAGAACAGTTAAATCATTATATCTTGTGAAATTCATAGCCCTACCCTCCCGGTATATTGTACTGGTATATTCATGATATTATTTTTTGTTAATCAGTTGTTACTAACAAGGTGTAATTAACTTGAATTAAAGATTTACAAAATCAGTTCAAAAACACTGTTGGCTACAGTAACGCATACAATACCTAATGTGAGAGAGAGGGAAAAATACATATATATCACTTTTTCAGGACTTTAATTGTTTGTGGAGGTTGAGGCATGGCTGAATTGTGTCATGGCATCTGGTTGAAAAGGTGGAACTGTACTACAGTCAGTTTTTGGCAGCTGTTACCGCTTCAGTGAAAATTATGAGGAAGAAATCAATGACTCCACAGAGGAAGGGAGATGGAAGTGTGTGCGTCCAAATTATGTTTATATATATATATATATATATATATATATATATATATATATATATATATATATATATACATATTGGCATATTTTATAAGGTTTATTTCATGTATATTTTCAGTGTTTGTACATGCATATATCTGTTACCAAAAGAATAGAAATAAAACCAAAACAAATGGTTCATGCGCTTGGTGGGATGTGATATATTTGAATCTCATCTTTTGTTTGTATCATTCGAAGTGGTTGCAGTCTTCAGTATGGTACAGACTTTTATGTGTATGTGTATAAAAATAGCTGTCCATTAGCACAAGTCTCATGTGTGTATGTATGTACATACATACTTTATATATACTTTTTTTACTGTAATTTTTTTATGGAATGAGGTTGTTGTTACTGAGGTAAGAATCAATCGAGTGCATGTGTAGGTTATGTATATACAAAACAGAGGCCACATTATTTGACTATTTACTTGTACAGTGTTATTCCACACTGGAACTTGTCAGTGCAAAATAAATGATAAGCAAGATTAAACCTTTCATTCTCCCGAGTTATTTTTTGTAAGGTATATGAACTTTCATTTTATGGTCTTGAAAATTATTATTTTAAAGCTATTGCAAGGTTCATGTAAACCTTTTGTAAACACATTTGAGGGCCTCTATAAAGATTGTTTAATATCCTTACAACATTTGTAGAAAACAGTTAAAAGGTAATTATGAGGCATTTATAAAGCCTATTTAAGGTTTCTGTGCAGGATTGTACAAAGTATATGTTAAAAGTAGTTAATAGGTATGATGAGGCATTTATAAAGCCTATTTAAGGTTCTGTAAGGGCTTTTTGAAGGTTTATACCATGGTTTTTTGAAGCTCTTTCAAGGCTTTTATTAAGGTTTATTTCAAGCATATTTAAGGCTTGCACAAACCTAAAAGTGTACACGAAAACGGGTACTTTTTAGGTGTATCACAAGCACTTTTTAAGTTTGAGGCCTAAAGTTCGCAAGCTTGTAAAGTACGTTCGTCTGATGTCCTATGAACATTCATTTTCTGGGGGGGTCGCTACGAAACTCCATCGCGTGAAAGCATCACTAATGATAACGGTTATTTTAAAAATTCCCCCCACGACAACGGACTCCTTAAAATGCATGTTTATAAAATATTTCTGTTCAAAGAAACTTTATCTTTCATTCCACAAAATATGTGCATACACTCGTGTTACACCCTGCAGCCGTTAAAGAGCAACTTGATTAAAAGCAGTATAGTATATATATATATATAATATATATATATATATATATATATTATATCTATATATATAGATATATATATATATATATCTATCATATATATATATATATATATATATATATATATATATATATATATATTTTAAATCTGTGCGTGTGTTTGCGTGTAAAGACGCATGTTGGTGAGAAATCTGAATGAAGCTTGGGAGACCAATCGGAGAATGAAAAAAATCGAATTAGGAATATATTGTAGGGAATTTAAGTGATTTACGTTTTAGTAATCAATAAATAAAACGAAGCAACTAGCATTTAATCATATATCTGCGTAACTTATATTTTATTTTATATGTAGTAAAAAGCTGAAGTTTTCCCTAAATAAAAACAGTAAATGAAGCGAGTATGAAGCTGGGCTCAAGTACACTATTTCATGGAACACAGAGAATGTTTAGAATAAAATCGTAAAAACCCGTTTATCGGATTTCATGCAATCCTTCCGCCAGGGAGAAAGACGGAGAGACGAAGCAGACCACAAACATAACTCTTTGCTGGAGATAACAATACTAATAAAAGAAGAAACTCATCACAGCATATGTGGTTCAGTGCAGTAAAGTACGAACGCAATATTTCACTACTCAGAAATAACAGTCTGCTACCTTATGAACTTCTTTCATCTTTGCAATAAAACGGGTGTCACTTTTCCAGAGAGAACAAGTTACGAGCCGCCAGAAAGGCAAATAAAGAGAAAACAAGAAAATAACTCACCAACGGCAGAAGTCGTTAAAACAGCCAAGTAAACTTGTGTAAAAACAAAGGAGATGAGATTTTCCTCTTGGTTCCATGCTCATGGTTCAGCGTAAGAGGAGGAGGAGGAGGAGGAGGAGGAGGAGGAGAGAAGAGAGGAGGGAAAGGAGAAAGGTGGTAGATGCCTCTTGGGAACATGGAAATGATATGTGACTAGATGAAGTCTGAAGATGACTGTGACCATCAAAAGGCCAAGGGATTAGTCCAGTGATGTGAGTGACAGTATTAGGCGTTGGCCGGCATATTACATGAAGCAAGGTATAGTACTCCTCTTCCCTTTCAGAGATGGAATGATGTTTGCACCATTTCCTCTCTTGTCATGATTTTCTGACCTTTATAATGACGTGTCGCATGGGCTGTATTAGGTTATAGTTATTTACTTTTTATCCAAATTAACTGATAATTAAAAAGCGTTATCATTTAGTCTTAGTCAGCTCAAGAGGCATGGTAACCAACCGGAGAAGTCAGTCAGTAATTTCTTTTCTTTTCATTTTTATATTGCCGTGGATTTTTTTCTATCTTGGTTTCCTTTGCATGATAATAGAAAAAAATATCGATCATATACTTGGTGAGATTGGAAGGCATCAGTGATGTCTAATGGAAGTGAAGTGAAATCGTTTATGTTTTTTCACCCATACATTGGTTTACCAGGATGAAAACTTCTTATATTTGGCAGGTACTACGCAATAATATCTTTCCGGAAATCTTGGACTAACATTCTTCTCGGTAATTTCCTACTTATTTCAAATATACTCTCACTGTTAGCATCTTCATTTTGACAAATCTTTACAAAATATTTCCCCAGACTTTGTGAGTTGTCCTACCTATCCCAATAAGCTCTGTATCAGAAGTCGACATCTGGCATTTCATCATAAGTTCACAACTTTTCCCATTTTCAAACGAATGTTATCCTACACTTTCTGCTCTTTCCATACCATTTTCTATCTCTTCTTCCTTATTCCTTATGAATATTAATAACCAATGACGGGACAACATAACAATTCCCATGAACTCCTTTTACTCCTGAAATTACTCCTTACTTGATATTCTTTATGGAAGATTACCCTCGCCATAGATCTTTGTAGTAACTCTCATTATACCACTACATTTAAATCCATACATTTTCTAGGTAGCTTTAATACGTATGTATTGGATTTCTGTCATTCCCCTCTTCAGTTCTTTCTAGGTGAGTAGTATCTATCATAAAGAGCTCTAACCATATTTTCAGAGTTACACAACTGTTTCATGATAAGTTCTTGGTGTACCAGCCCTCTGTCTTGTCTGAAATAACTGAACTCTTTACCTTTCTGCTGTTCTTTCTCAAAGAACCCTTATTCTCCTTAAAGAGATCTAACCATATTTTCAAAGTCACACAACTGTTTCATGATAAGTTCTTGGTGTATCAGCACTCTGCCTTTTCTGATCTGACTGAACTCTTTACCTCTATGCTGTTCTTTCTCAAAGAACCCCCAGTCTCCATTTCCCCATATATATATGTATTCTGAATAATGCTCTTCACTTGTATCGCTTACATTCTCCTGTACAGCATTTTACGAGCTGTATTGAGAATGTTTTCCCATCATCCTTTCTTTGAACGTTCGTCTCAAAAGCACGCCACTTAAATAAACAGATGCGTAATATCGTTCGTAACTGGCCCAATTCGTAAGCATTTCTGTTCTTAAACGTTTATACCAACATCCTTCCACAATGATAAGTTATTACTTTTCACTCATACAACACTGATTTTAGATTTTTTGTAACTACATTTACTTCGCAAACTTTCGGAATGCACGTTTCATCGACACAGTCTGTTCGAGCGATTAGTTAGGCTGGATACTCAGAGGAGAAAACGATGGAAAGGATATTGCAAAACTAACAATTTCATGTAAAGGAGGAGGAATATGGAAGAGTTGACCCAACGCAGTAGAAAACAAACCAAACAAGCCATGCACCACGTTCTTAAGCGTTTTAGTAAATGGCAGGGGATCAATGGTTGTATAAATTCTCATAACTGTACTTTATATCAAAATATAGTCTTTCATTGTGATTTCTTCATATTTCCCGTAGGGGAGTAGTGCCATCAGTGCACCTCAGGCCGGTGGATTGCAGACATTACTTAAAGGTTCTTTGCAGCGTGCCTTCGGCCCCTAGTTGCAACCCCTTTCTTTCCTTTTACTGTATCTCCATTATGTTCTTTCTTCCATCTTACTTCCACACTCTCCTAGCAATTGATTCATAGTGCAACTACGAGGCTTTCCTCCTGTTACGCCTTTCAAACCTTTTACTGTCAATTACCGTTTCAGCCCTGAATGACCTCATAGGTCCCAGTTCTTGGCTGTTGGCCTAAACTCTATAATCAGTTTACTTCAGTTTCTTCATAAATGTTAAACACAATATAAAAATCTTTCTTATTCAGACTACTAATCAGACAATAGAGATAAACTGATGACTGGGTTTTAAATCGATAGCAGCCGAATATATAAAGGGCGAATGAAGAATACACCATCTTAAATTCAGTAGGTACTCAGTAATTGTTATTATGATGTACTATGGTGTCAGTATATTGTCTATATTCCATGACCAACGGAAATTACTGACAATTGTTAACTGTGAGATCGTCTTTGGTTAAAGAGTAATAGCTCTTAATGCTAAGAACTGAAAATATATTTTTCTTTAAATTGTCGAATGTATTTTCATACATCCTGAACCGTCGTGGTTGGTCACTGTCAAAGCAGAATTATGAAGGCCTCCTATTTCCTTAAAAAAACCAGGCTATTGATCCATGGAAATAATGAAAGTATCAAATCAACAGTCATATTTGATTACCAATGTTTTTTTCTGTCAGAGACACAAGAAAGAATAAAAACTAGGGCAAAATAAAGTCTGGTGAGCAAGGAAGACAAAACAAAAACGAACCGAGCAAATCGAAGGAAAGGAAATGTCGCTCCCATTGGTGTAGGCGGCGCGGATCACACGGGAAAAAAGATCTTGACAAGACTCTGCTTTTACTGCATCACAAGAGAGAACTGCAAGGACAAGGGAAAGGGACATGGCTCTCGTATCAGGTTGGTTCAAGGGGTGCAGATAAGAGGGGGCGGGGCGGGGAGGGGGGATGAAAGAGGGAGGAGGTAGCAGTAGCAGGCAGTCGAGAGGAACCGGGGGCTAGAAGGAACCGACACACAGGAACTAGAAGATCTGGGGGGTTGGGTGTTTATAGTGGGATTTAGAAGGTAGGGGATTCTTTTGGGGAGGTGAAGGTTGAGGGGAAAGGAGGGAGGGGGTGACCACTCTGGAAAACGCAGCGAGGTAGTAAGACCGGAATATTTATATGTCGTGCTGTTATGACTCTATTGCTGATCCTTTTCGCCTCACGCCGGAGTAGGAGGAGGAGAAGGAGGACGAGGCGGTCGTTGTTCCGTCGTAAGGCAGACCTTCTCGCCTCTTGAGGATAAACTTTCCTTTTTCTTTTTGATGTCGGTCGCCTTTTCTTTTTTCCCTTCCACGAGTGCTTGCCTTCGTTCGCTCTCGACGCATCTCGCCAAACGGATTGCTTTTGTGTTTCTCTTCTCCTCGTACAGTTTTCCTATGACGTCTTCGCTGGAGACTCTTGACTTAATGTGTTTATTGTTCGTCAGAGGCCGAAGTGGTTCCATTCTACACTTCGGTGGCAAGAGGTGTCGTTGTTGCTTTCATCTCGTCAGTGCATTTATTTCCATTTGACGCCCGAGAGCCGCTTAACGCTGTGTTTGCTGAAAGGCTGCGATAAAAAAACGTCTTTGAAGTCTTAATGTGTCTTGAGTTCAAGAAGGTTTCTTTCATCACGGATTTACAAGGTCTGAAAGAAGTAATGGCTTATTCATTCTGTCTTCCTGCTTGGGGATGGGCTCTCGAAATAACACTGTTAGGTCCGTGGTAACTGTATGTAAAAACTTTTGTACTGTTTGCAAGTTCGTAATTTTTGTGATTAAGTGTGCACATCTGCGTAGACCTTTCTTAAGAGAACGGAAAAGGTAGGCGTGAACACAATTTTGATTGACATTTGTATTACTTGCAGATGCTCCGCCCTAAGTCCTAAGCAATGATGATGAGGACCCTTCATCATCAGGCTGATGAAGAGAAGGGAGTCTGCTCATCCATTCGCTTTAAAAGGCGAAATATTTTTCAAGGAAAAAGAAACAAGGCTGATTTTATGATAGCCAAATAACATAATTGTCTATCAAACGTAAAGAATCACCGGAGGAGCTAGGTAGATTGAGGGCATGTAAGTATTGTCAGTGCAACAGAATTAAAGATAATTTTTTCTTATTTCCTACGCATTATTAGAACTATTTTTGCCTCATTGCTTAGCAAAATATTTCTAAATTATTGTAAGACGAGCATTTTTCCATCTGTTATCTTCCTGCTGAGTAAATCTTCACTACGTGTTCCTTATAATACTTGCAAAATCACTGTCGTTTTTGCTCGTGCTTTTGCGAAACCACCCTAACGACCATAAACGACTTCACTTTTTCAGCCTGTGCAGAGTTTTGCGACGAGAGGGTGATAAATATCAGGAAATTTCCTCGTGCGACGCGACCTTAATTCCCTAATGGTAAGGGCAAAAACCGTCTTCCTTACGGACAATGTTCGCTTATTCCTACACGAACATGGCTGAGGTAGAAGCTCTAGTTTAGTCAAGTGGTACATAAGATTTATTGCGAAGTTCAGGAAATGGTTTGCTGTTTTCAATCGGATATGGTAGGATTTAAAAAACATGGCTTGGAACAGTTGAAAGCGCATTGGAAAATAAAGGATGCTTGTAAATATATATAACGCACTTAATCTTAAGTTGAATAGATTATGCGAAATCGGGAGAGATTTCAGAGGTTTTCGTCTTTAAGTACAGTCTCTTAGAGAGTGCCTGGCTTTGCACTTACAAAATTAGAAACACTGAACATGAATCATGAGAAAAAGATAGTTTTTTTTTTTTTTTTTTTTAGACTAGAAGTAATGCACGACTTGTATTTAAAAAGATGATTGCAAGGCGCCATTTGAATCAAAATAAGGGGAACCTTTGTCGCTATTAAATTGCCAGGAAGACTAGAAATTAAGTGGAAAATACAGAATAGGGACTACCATGAATCCCAGTTACTCCAAAATTGTAGATGGCCGGATAAATATATGAAAGTCATTTTACATCTTCAAATTGTTCCTGCGGATAAAGTTTTGGAAAGAATGAGGTTTAATAGAATATAAACGTGAAAGCACAAAGGGATGATTAAGAAAACCCTCGCTCATTCTTTGATAAAATTATGGTGAAATAGAATAGAGGAGTCCAAAAGTAAATTACACTAGTTTAGACTTTGGTTGCGAAGTTAGTATCTTGAAGAGTTGAGAAATGCTTACAAAACTTCCACCAGCCTCATTTCTTCACTGCAAACGCGAAAGGAGTACTGTCGGTATCTCTTGTTGTAGAACCTCCTGTATTCGTGCGAATGACCTGTTCGTAGAAGGGATAATGACAATTCAGTCTTTTGTAGTGATGAATACATTTCTTAAACAAAAATACTTGAACATTGCTATGAAATCAAAGGTTGATTTCAATGCTACTTGAGAAACAAATAAATGAACTCTCTCTCTCTCTCTCTCTCTCTCTCTCTCTCTCTCTCTCTCTCTCTCTCTCTCTCTGTGAACTTTCATTGATAAAGAGATCTCAGGTCTTGAGCGTCGACGTCTTTCTTGCGACACTTTAATGTTCACTATTGAGTTAATTATTAAATTGTCGGAGCTCCACTTTTTGCCCGTATACCTTAAGAGAAAATCCTTACTCTTATATACAAGTCTCTTCTTTGACCATTATCTAAAAAAAGAAAGTGTGTGGATTAAAGCTCGGGGGAAAATAAATTTGTAAATATGTTCTCTACGTAACTGGGCCGTGAACGTCAATTCTCCTAAAATTTCAGCGGAAGCAATTCACAAATTTCCTTAACGAACGTTGACCTCAAAGTAAAAAAAAAAAAAAAAAAAAAAAAAAAAAAAGTAAAAAAAAGGGGGGGGGGTTAGGGGACCGGGGCGAGGGGGGAGGAGGAGGATTTCAAAAGTAGGTACATCTAAAAAAATGGGGTGGGGGGGGAGAGCTGAAATCCTCATCCGAGAAGCGCCGGAGGCATTCACGTCACCGACCAGAACCTGAAATACAAACACCACATTTCTTCGAGTCTTAATGGAGACTCAGGTAACGCATCCTCATCAACTCCGCCACCACCATCATCATCATCAGCATTCATGGAGAGACTTTTAATTTATTCATGTGATGCAAATGACTAAGACTTAAAAAAGAAAGAGTGGGAATTCTTTCGCAGCCCGGCAAGACGATGAATAAACCCCGGGCTCGTTCAGCTGGGCTGAAAAACGCCGAAAAAAAAAAAAAAAAAACGAAAAGTGGGACGCTGGTTGCGTTCTCCTTTTGCATGACGCATCAGGGATTTGTCTTTTTCCGTTAGTTCGCCTTCCTCCCGATGCTTAGCCTTTGGCTTTGGCTTGTGGATAACGTTTGCAGTGATTATCCTAAATCTTGAAGGGATTATTTAAGATTAACGGTATAAAGGAATATTTTCGATCGATACATTTCAGCCTAACAGAATCGTTCCGTTCACCAGTGCGTCCATGAATGTCGATATCTAAAACAGGAAGAGAGGAATAACATGAACGCAATTAAATCAAAGAATAAAATGGAGTGTTTCGCAAAAGGACTCCAGGCGGGGATTGAAACGATACACTTTTCAGTCACGCGATGAATGGCGATGCATTTTCTATTCGATGTTAATGGCGGCATTTTATTTCGGATATTTATGATTCTGAAAGACGTTGAGAAATGATAATCCGAATATGCGGGATACCCTGCATGCAACTGCTCAGGCTCATGAATAATTTTGCAATAGAGAAATTGTTTCTTTTGCGGTCAAGAATAGTTGTTTTCAGAAAACAGATTCTTTTAATTGGGAAGCCTTGCGAAGAAGCAAAACCGTGTTCTGAAAAACTTCGAGAATATTTTTAGTTTGTTAATAACAAAGAACTCACAAGACAATAGGAATCTGAACATGGTCTTGGAATAGATCGTACCCTCGGAAACTTCAATAGCGCCTGACCTGTTGAAACAAAAGGTCATATACTTTGTTTTGCATCATTCTATGAAATGTAAGTTTTTTTGTACTTTTTACACCAGTCATAATAAAATGATGACTAGGAAAACTGTAAAAATAATGTAATAAAAAAGAGCATCTATTTACCCTTATTTATAGATAAAATTTCCACAGGTTATTTAAAAAGTCGCATTTTGAAGGCGATTAAAGGAATTATGAATAGAAATGATTTAAATTGAAATGATGGAAAATTAGCAAAACAAGTACAAATCTTCAGTGAAATAAAGGTGCAAATATATGAGACTCATAGATTTCTCCACCTTAGCCTCTGTCCGTCCGTTCCTTTGGATGTCTCTCTGTCTGTCCGTTTGTATGTCATTCCGTCTGCCCTTTAGTGTGTCTTTCCGTCAGTCCGTTTGTCTGTCTTTTCGTCTGTCCGTTTGGCTGTCTTTCCATTTGTATGTCCTTCCGTCTACCCGTTTGCTGTCTTTCCGTCTGTCTGTTAGTCTTTCTTTCCGTCTGTCCGTCTGTCTGTCCGTTTATTTGTCTTTCCGTCTGTCCGTTTGTCTGTCCGTTTATTTGTCTTTCCGTCTGTCCGTCTTTCTTTCCGTCTGTCTGTTAGTCTTTCTTCCCGGCTGTCCGTTTGTCTGTCCGTTTATTTGTCTTTCTGTCTGTCCGTCTTTCCATCCTTCAGTTTGTCTGTCTCTCCGTCTGTCTGTCTTTCCATCCTTCAGTTTATCTGTCTTTCCGTCTGCCCGTTTGTATGTCCTTCTGTCAGCCTGTTTGCTGTCTTTCCGTTTGTCTGTCTTTCCGTTTGTATGTCTTTCTGCCTGTCTACCGGGTTCACATTTTTTTTAGATTATTCAAAAGAGTTTCCTAAAGTTTGGCGGCGCACGCCTGGAAGATACCTGACACCGGAGAAGATCCTGCATAAAAGGGAAGAGCTCGGGACTTGCAAGAAAAGGAAGTAAACACAAGAAAGGAAAAAGCCAAAGGGGCTCGTGCGCTTTGGAAACTTACTTTGAAGAATCGATGGTGCGCGCGATCTGGAGAATGCGCTGTGGGAATTATTTTTGGCGTTTTCTGGGTATGTTCTCAATGTGCGTTTTCGGTTATTTCTCGATATGAGTTCCGTTGACTTAGTATTACCCTGTTGCACTGACTTTGTACTTAACTCTGTATATATACATACATACATACATACATACATACATACATACATACATACATACAATATACACACACACACACACACACACACACACACACATATATATATATATATATATATATATATATATATATACACAGATATACATTATTTAATATTAAACTTTCCTTCTCAAAAGATTTGGCTCCAGTAGGTACTATAATAGATTCACAACAACCGTGCATCTGATGTCTAGGCCAGTCCCTGACGACGCTCCTGATTGCCTGCTGATAAGCCAATCACAGGGCTGGAAACTCTCATTCTCTCGAGAGGGTTCACATAGGCAGGATGTATGTTCCACCTCTCCTGAGGGATGCTTTTGAAAGACGTAGCCCTCAGGAGAAGTAGAATATACATCCTGCCTATGTGAACTCTCAAGAGAGACTGAGAGTTTCCAGCCCTGTGATTGGCTTATCAGCAGCCAATCAGGAGCGTCGTAAGGGACTGGCCTAGACATCAGATGCACGAGTGATGTGAACCTGCTTTTTTATAGCCTGCGGACTCTTAAGCAAATATTTTGGGAAGAGGTATTTAACACAATGCCGTTATCTGAACCTGGTGGTTACCTCAGTTATGTAGCCCACAAGGTACTAAGTCCCATCTCAGGTTAACTGAGACTTTTTTTTTCTTTCTTTTTGATTGGAGCATACCCATTCATCCATCCTCATTTAAGATTGGAACCTCTGATATCTCCCTTGGTAGACTCAATTTTTGCCGGTTACACACCACACACTCGCACACACCCACATAGAAGCATATGCTTACTCTAACTAATTGGGCAACCTAATGCTCTAACATAGCCCAGACCCGAAAAGAATGAGATGAGAGAAATGGGGGTTCTGTCCTAAAATTAACTGACAAACTAACCAATCACTAAAACTTTTAAATACAATAGTGTGGTAAGGAACTTTCAAATCTCACCAGAACTGCGCTACAAATTTTAATCAATAGAAATCCGAATTGAAAATAAATGAGGACAACTCTCACTTCGCGCCTGGTCACAATCATGGGTTATACGAGTATAGTTCAATTGGTTATATATGTAAAGAATGATGTATTCACTACAAAGTACTGTATGCAATCTCTCAACCGGCGAGAAAATTGTTGTAGTATTATTTTAGCGATTATCATCTCCTTTATAATGTTATATTGACACGGTTGTGAAAGAACTTCGCTGAGGCTATCAACAATTCAAGTAGATTTAACTGCGCAAATGAAGAGGTGAAATAATGTTTTTATTTCTCATGCGTCAGCCTGTTTGTGGTGGTCTTTTCGTCAGTCCGTTGTCTGCTCTTTTCAATCTTGTCAGTTTATCTCTCTTTCCATTTGTCAGTTTTGGTGTGTCTTTTCCAATCTGTCGTGTGTTTGGTCTCTCCATCTTGTCAGTTTGTCTGTCTTTCCGTCTGTCAGTTTGCCTGTCTTTCCGTCTCTCCGTTTGTTTGTCTTTCCATTTAATCATTTGTCCTGTCTTCCTTTTTTCCGTCTGTCCGTGTAATTTGTTTTTTCTTTCCCATCTGTCAGTTTGTCTGTTTGTTTGTCTTTCCCATCTGTCAGTTTGTCTGTCTTTCTGTCCGTCCGTTTGTCTTTCGGTCTCTCCGTTTGTTTGTCTTTCCATTTGTCAGTTTGTCTGTCTTTTCGTCTGTTCGTTTGTCTGTCTTTTCATTGATCAATATGCCTGTCTTTCCGTCTGTCCGTTTGTCTCTCTTTCCATCTATCAGTTTGTCTGTCTTTCCGTCTGTCAGTTTGTTTGTCTTTCCATCTGTCAGTTTGTCTGTCTTTCCGTCTGTCATTTGTTCTGTCTTTCCATCTGTCAGTTTGTTTGTCTTTCCAACTGTCAGTTTGGCTGTCTTTTCATCGATCAATCTGTTTGACTTTCCGTACGTCTGTTTGGTTGTCTTTCCGTTTTTACGTCCTTCCGTCTGTCCGTTTGCTCCTATTCACAGGTACTGAGTTTCAGAGATTTCGTACCCAGTTGACTCCTACTGAAACCACTGAAAACTTTACATAACAAGAAAGTTATTAAGGTAGCTTATCATATTAAGAGAAAGTATGTTTTAATTTCCTCATTGTTATCAAATAATCAATTATCATATCATGATTTCAATGATTCTGAGATGAGACAAAGCACAGTTGTTATGTATGTGAAGTTTGAAAAGACAAAATAGCCTTTTACTGGTTAGTTATTTGAATAGCCTTTACATACTTATGTTCCTATTCGTAGGGTCTTAAAATCCTGTAACGGTAGAACATTATACTCTGTATACTCTCATGTTCCCACGTGTAGTATGATAATGAGCTTTCAGTTCAGTAACAAGATAATTTGATTTTTTTTCGTCGAAATATGCTATGGCAAAGCTCTTTGAAGTTACAAACTGGATAAGTAATGATCAATGTCATGTTTGGTATTCCACGAAACACTTCCTTATTATGAATGCCAAGGTCAGTCTTTTGGAATTCAATAGTATAAAAGAATAAGTTGCAAAATCTTTACTAGAATAATCAAGTAAAATTTTTCCTGAAACAAATTCAAATTCAAATCTCGTGTAAAGTAAATTGTCCAATCTTATATAAAGGAAAATTTCTAATTTCGTAAAAAGGAAGTTTTTCCAACTTCCAATAAAGGAAATTCTCTAATCTCGTGAAAAGGAAGTTTTTTCAATCTGGTATAAAGGAAAATTTCCAATCCCGTAAAAAGAAAGTTTTTCCAATCTTGTATAAAGGAAATTTTCCAATCTAGTATAAAGGAAAATTTCCAGTCTCGTATATAGCAAATTTTTCAGTCTTGTATAAATGAAATTTTCCAATCTCGTTAAAAGGAAGTTTTTCCAATCTGCCATAAAGGACATTTTCCAACCTGGTATAAAGGAAATTTTCCAATCTGGTATAAAGGAAATTTTCCAATCTGGTATAAAGGAAATTTTCCAATCTCGTAAAAAGGAAGTTTTTTCAATCTCGTATAAAGGAAATTTTACAATATCGTATATACGAAATTTTCCAGTCTTGTATAAAAGAAATTTTCCAATCTAGTATAAAGGAAAATTTCCAGTCTCGTATATAACAAATTTTTCAGTCTTGTATGAAGGAAATTTTCCAATCTCGTTAAAAGGAAGTTTTTCCAATCTGCCATAAAGGACATTTTCCAATCTGGTATAAAGGAAATGTTCTAATCTGGTATAAAGGAAATTTTCCAATCTGGTATAAAGGAAATGTTCCAATCTTGCAAAAAGGATGTTTTTCCAATCTCGTATAAAGGAAAATTTCTAATCTTATATAAAGGAAATGTTCAGCTGTTTAGCAACATTCAGCTATTGCATTCATTTTTATCTTATAAAGCAGCCACTCTATGGGAAATTTGAGCTTAAGTTTAACTTTGTGAAGAGACCGGAAAATTGCTTTAAAAACAATTTGCATAATTACTTAAATTTGTGTAATGCTTGAAGAATAGAAATGATAATACATACTGAAAATGTTAGTGTGCTGTCACTAATGATACTTGGTTAGTTAGGAATAAATATTTCTAAACAAACCATTTCTGAAGAATGTTTGCGACATCAGCTTTGTTGTACAACTAGGGGACAGAAACATAATATAAAATTCGTTGTGTCTGTCTTTTGCCGTTGTAAACATAACAGGAGACTACTATACATCTACTACGTGTCAGCAAGCTTTTTTTTATGCAAAATATGTATGTGATGTGGTTAAAAATCTCACACTACGCATCTGAAATATACTCTCTCTCTCTCTCTCTCTCTCTCTCTCTCTCTCTCTCTCTCTCTCTCCTTTCTTGCATCTGTCTCTCCAACTTACCTTTTTGCTGGCGTGTTTTTGTGCTTTGCGCTCAGCGAGGCTTGATAAATTCCCATTAACTACCAACGTAAAAGTGTTTCTTAATGGCAAGCAACTTTAGCAATTACTGGAGTAGCAATAACACCAAACTCGTTTCCGCTTGGGACAGGCAATTACCATTCCGGACGAAGAGAAAACATTGGCTATAAATTCCCTGGAATCAAGGATATGCGTATATTTATTTCTTCTTCTCATCTTCTCTTCATTCTTCTTGACTGTTAGCTAAACCTAAGTTGGGTAAGTAGTTGACGGATGATAATGAGGAGTCTGTCCCTCACGATGATTTAGATGAATTTTGGAAAGTAAAATCAAGGGAGGATCTGTGGGATGAATATGGAGGGCTTCGTTTGGTGTTTATACTATGTTAGGTTCTTAGTTATATAAACTGATTAAGCGTTGCAGTTTTAAGATGTCGGTTCACTAAGATTTCCAGCAGATGAAATATCTCATTAAAAGAAGGAATATGCGTTTTGTTTATTTGTTAATTTATGAATCTTTTTATTTGTTTCTTAACTTATCTATATATTCATTGATTTATCCAAGCTGCCCTTATGCCAGCAAGAGGCTCTTGCTCGTACGGTCATTCATATTGTTTTATGATTTCATATGAAGACCAATTTGTGTCTAAAATGAAATAAAAAATATAATAGCAACGATATATCACAGTCCTCAAAGTAACGTTTAATGATTAAATTATTCAGTAGGGAATTCACCTTCCGAATTCAAGGAGACTTTTACAGCTTTGCTTTAATTCGTAGCATTATTATGGTATTTGATAAGATTTAATCATTCTCACGATTTAATGTTTCAAGTAATCAATTCACGTCATGTTATCTGCTATTAATAGGAAGCAAAAAATATTATATTTTTTAATTTTATCTGAATGAGGAATTTTTCTGCACGGAGTTAATGGATGTGGTAGAGATTTACGTTTTATTTTTTATTTGAGAACCGCATTAAAGGTAAAAAAGTAATAAATATATAGTATGTACTAAAAAATCACAAAAATATGCACTTGATATGTTTATCAGCTTGAAACCAAAGGAAAAACTTATAAAGACAAGATTCTCCTGTAGCTTCAGCTGATGTATGTATGTATGTATGTATGTATGTATGTATGTATGTATGTAGTATGTATGTATGTATGTATGTATGTATGTATGTGTCGTCCTTGGCTGTGACCTCTTAGAACGTACTATTCAGTTTACGACACATTTTAGTACAGCATAAAGGCCAGCTTCATCATATAGCATCTCATCTCAGGAGATGGTGATAACGCTCCCTGGCAACCAGCCTGGAATAAAAATATCTATTATTGGGATCCAGATGATTAGTTGAAATTAACTAATATTATTATACCAGATATCAATGTAAGTAGCTGCAGTTTTATATATATATATATCTATATATATATATAAAATATATATATATATATATATATATATATATATATATATATATATACATATACATACATATCTATATATATATATATATAATAGATATATATATATATATATATAATATATATATATATATATATATATATATATATATATATACATACATACATATATATACGTGTGTATGCGTGTGTGTAGTATAACACAATCTTAAACCTATTGGCAATTACTTGAATAAACGAAAGTCAAATTTTAGTCATATAGATTTGTAACTCGTTTTCTTTTCCCATAACATCCCTCAATGACCATGAGCCTCTCAACAAACACATCTCAGACTGAAATAACGTTTCGAAGGAATTAAAGAAAAGAGAGAGAAAAAAAACGCCAATTCGATGGTGGTCGAACGCACCTGGAAAACAAGGTGGTCTGGTGGCCCTTTAATTGTATTCCAGTTGCGAAATTCCCCCTCGCTCTCATCTGATTATTACCTGAAAGCGTTACTCCCCTTTTACCTTTAATGGACCAATGCTAAAGTCACACCTTAATTACGCTAATGTGGCAGTTGAAATTTCTCCCCTCTTCGTCTCAGCTTTCCCCACTTTGCGTTAGTTTCCCCTCTCGTCTCTCAGATGCTTTGTCCTACCCGCTTTCAGCTGGAAGTGCTAATCCTTCGAGGGTCGCTGATCGAAATACATTACCTTAATAAGCAAGCAAATGGTTGATTAAACTCCAACTTAAAAGATATGGCGATGGGTATTGAAGTGGAAGAGTGCGCTGAAAGGATTTCTTAGCTTGTTTATTCGTCTGTTGGTCGACTGATTCGTTTATCCCTCGCTTTTTCCGAGGTTGCTTTGTTCGCAGCTACTAAGAGGGACTTCGATCGTCTGCATCTGGAGTTTTCGGAAACCAGATATTTACGGGGTGGTAGCATAGTATTGAAGTTCTGTATTTTACGAATAAATCTTCTTCTTCCTGTATTTTACGAATAAATCTTCTTCTTCTTCTTTCTTCTTTCCCACCGTTATCTCTACATTAAGGGGTCGGTTGCCTGATGCGCCTTCTCCACTGCCTTCTATCAAAGGCATCATCCTCCACCAAACCTCTTCTTTTCATATCATATTCCTTACAACATCAGGTGTGGTTTATTGTTTGGCAAAGGGGTTTTTACGACCGCATGCCCTTGCTGTCATCAACAACATTTATTGGCGGTGGGCCTCGCCTTTGGCTAGAAAGTCCACCTTCAAGGCAGCAGTTTCTACAGTTATTGGCGATGGGTCTAGGCTTTTAATTAAAAGTAAAACTGCAAGGCAGCAGCTGCAAATTAAATTTAAGTAAGTAAAAGAGACCCTGAAAGATAAATAAATGCACAGCCCTATAGTCAGAATATAAAATCTACCGCTGCAGCTTCTCGTAAACTCACAAATAGCAGCATCCAAGACGCTGCCTGGAATATATTTCCACGGCTTTACATCAAGTAGACAAAAAGATCCGTGGTACTTACTTCTCAGTATGATATTGTGGTACTTCGACAGAATAAAGGCTCTGATTGTTGGCACGACTTATATTACGCATGAACTTGAAGCTTTAACCACAAAAGATCTTACTGTTAGTTTTCAATAAATTAAAAGCACTTATGAAATAGTCTAAATGGAATATTATGAGGGTTGTCGAAACGAGTTACCAGTTTTTGGAAAAAGTGAACCAGAACTTCGTGTAATTTTCTTGAAAAGAGAGACCTAAGATATTTAGAAATTTAAAAGAAATAATTCTAGAATAAACGATTTGCGTAAGATGGTGTATAATGTACATATCACTGCAAATAATAGAAGTCTTGCGATTTTCATTTGATTTAAGAGTAGGTGCAGATTCTATATGATTTATATGGGGAGATGCCAGCCTCGAATATAAAAATGTGGTGACTCCACTAAGAATTCGAGCTATTTCATATAATTTACCTCTTAACTCTTACTTTAGTTTTTCTCCTTTCTCTAATGATGAGAGTATGGATGTCTTGTGACACATAGATCAAGAATGTCAATAAAGTCATAGGTGCTGACACTGGTTGAACCAAGAACATCTCTTAGGACTGGATTAGTTACCTTTCTAGGAAAATGAGCATATCCTTGATTAGCTATAAGCATCTTAGGGTTCACATAGCAGATTTGCCATGTTTGAGTGTAGGGTGATGTCTTCAGTGATTCAAATAATACTTTAAGTAGTCGTGATTTGGATAAATGAATTCTTTAAGGAAGAACTAAATATTTGAAGGAGAGAGTAATTTTCTGTAAAAGAAAACTATTTTGTTGGCTTTGTCTGTCCGTCCGCCCTCATATCTTAAAAACTGGTTAAGGTAGAAGGCTGCAAATTGATCTAATGATCATTCACCCTCCAGTCTTGAAACATACCAAATTGCAGCCATCTAGCCTCAGTAACGTTTATCTCATTAAAAGTTGAACATAGCCATAATCGTGCCTCTGGCACCGCAAAAACACAGGCCACCATGGCTGGCTGAGAGTTTCATGGGTCGCGGCTCATACAGGATTAAAGAGACCACCGAAAGATAGACCTATTTAAGGTGGCCTTGATTATAGCCTGTACAGAAAACTCAATTGCGCCCATGAAACTTCGGCGCGATTTTAATTTTTCCATATTGTGACGGAATTTAGTACTTTTTAATTTCTTTTAAATTACAGTACTTATCAACAAACATTTTCGTAAACTTACAGCAGACACACGGGATGCCCATGTGCTTATGCTTAAAAATTATTATATTCAGACAAAATTTCACAAGTCAAGAAAATTAGTCTGAAGGCACTAGATATTATATTTTAAGAACTATATATTTTTCGCCTACGTAACATTAACTAAGAGCATTAAGGTGAGCAAATATAAATTCGCTATGCTATGATGTTTAGAAAAATAACAAACACAAGGCAATCAGACAATTACGACAGTGTTAAGACTGACACTATCCGCAATATTAATGAAGATATTAATACACGGTATATGTGTGAGATAATACTGGGAAGTGTGCAAAGATATGAGCTGTCAAGTAAATGATCAAGTTTTTAAGCTGCAGAATTTGAATGCACACATGTATTGCTGCGCCTCAGTGGCGTGGTCGTATGGTGTTGGCGTGCTACCTCCGTGGCCGCGAGTTCGATTCTCGGGCTTTCCATTAAGGTGTGAGAGATGTGTATTTCTGGTGATAGAAGTTCACTCTCGACGTGGTTCGGAAGTCACGTAAAGCCGTTGGACCCGTTGCTGAATAACCACTGGTTCCATGCAACGTTAAAAACACCATATTGCTTCTTTTGTATTTTATTCTCATGTTTTCAGCGCTTTGTGCTTTTTTTTTTCTCGCTTTCCGAAAGGGCGTAAGTATAGGCGCAGCCCAAATATTGCTGCTACTCAGCCTTTTGCTTATGATAAAGACTACTTCCACCACTTGCTCGGTAGAGCTCAAAAGTTAAGTTAGATATATCTTAGTTTACCAGACCACTGAGCTGGTTAACAGCTCTCCTAGGGCTGGCCCGAAGGATTAGATATTTTTACGTGGCTAGGAACCAATTGGTCACCTAGCAACGGGACCTACAGTTTATTGTGGGATCCGAACCACATTATATCGAGAAATGAATTTCATCACCAGGAATAAATTCCTCTGATTAGCGCGAAAACCGCTCGTCTAACGAGGAACTAATTGCTCAAAAGGGATCATCAGTGGCGTGGTTGGTATGGTGTTGGCGTGCTACCTCCGTGGCCGCGAGTTCGACTCTCGGGCATTCCATTGAGGTGTGAGAGATGTGTATTTCTGGTGATAGAAGTCCACTCTCGACGTGGTTCGGAAGCCACGTAAAGCTGTTGGTCCTGTTGCTGAATAACCATCTGGTTCCATGCAGCGTACAAACAAACAAACAAACTGAGAAGTGGATAATTTCTTTTGGGGTTAAATGACACTGTTTCCCTAGGCATTTTTTAATATGAATTCGGAAGCGTTGAAGCAGATCAGGACATATCCATACAGCTAACCGGTTATATATATGTATATATATATATATATATATATATATATATATATATATATATATATGTATATATATATTGAGAGAGGGAAAGATAGAGAGAGAGATTGATTGATTGATTGTATATATACGCACACTCATACATATAAATATTATATATTTATATGTACATATATTGCACATATATATCCTTACATATGTCAGGCATGTGTGAGTGTAATTGTCTGTATGTTTTGGTCGTTGTGTTAGCGTGTGTGCGTGTCCTCTTAATTAACAGCAGATAGACTGCCAAATGGATTGCAATTTGTATCAAGACAGGTTAAGAACCAAAAGGGAACACTTAATACATACCCTAAACTGCCTTCAGAAGACGACGATATAAAAGGAGAGTATCTAATTCCCCGCACCAACAGATTAAGGAGGAAATTTAGTCCTCTAATATCAGTTATTGGCAGGATAATTACGGGGTATCCAGTTCAAAAATGGCAGGCAAATTACTGTCCTAATTTACACCCTGAAGTTTAATTTCCATTAAGCGACGACGGTCTTTACATCATCGATTAGGGGGGCGGGGGTGGTGGGGGGAGGAAATCTTTTGAACGAAGGCGACAATGACGCATCTCTCATCCAGATTTTTAGTACGCAAACAATCACAGGGGACGGAGAGATAGAACGCCATTTAGCATATGGGGTGAAAAATGAGATAGGCCGCAACGAATGGCTAATGTGTGCTATGGACAGGGGGTGGGGGTTGGTTGGGGTGGGGGTGGGACAAGTGACCCCGGAGGTGGATAATGATCTTGGGAAGAGAATGAATTTAAACGCATTTCGAAAATATCTGGATATTCATTTTTCGTTCTCTGGAAAGAGGACGGAAAGTTTTCATATTTATTTATTTCCAGAGGACGAGGAAAGGACTTTTTTCTGCGAATATTTAATGCCAGCTCAGGCCATCGGGATGCCCGCGAGTTGCTTAGCGCCACGGAGCGAAATTTATAGCCGCATAATGAATTTTTTTCCTTCGCTGTTTTACACAGCAAGTTGGCCACTGGGGCAGAATATTCATCCGGGCGCTTAGAATTCAACACGCATTGCTGCTGTTGGTTTTAATTTCCTGTGTGTTTTATTACCTTGGGTGACTTCTTCCTTGTGTGTGTGTGTGTGTGTGAGAGAGAGAGAGAGAGAGAGAAATGGGTCTGATATCGTTTATCACGAAGGTAGTAGTAATTGCATTCCTAGTAGATACCTTATTGTTAAGGAGACCAGATAATGCAAATAAGGTTTTTTTGAACCGATAATTTGAATTCTTTTAATGACCCAAAATTGATGCTAAGGAGAAAGTGTAATGAAGAATTAGTTTTTTCTTATAATCATTTTCATTGTAATCATTTATATTAGTCTCCCCGATGGCCAACTTTATTAATAATATATTTTCCAAAATTGTCTGATTCGGCTGAGTAATCTTTTTGTCCACTCGATTGTGATAATTTGCAAAAAAAGAAAAAAGAAAAAATTTGCTTTACAAATTGCTGGATAGACTTTAACCCTGGCCCTTCACCAACTCACTACACACACACACACACACACACACACACACACACCCAATCTTATTCTGATTCACCGGAACATTGACTAGAATTTTCGCAAAAACTTTTAATTCTTCAACAAATCCCTGAAACAGTCTCTGTAGCCCCCTCACCTCCCCCCCCCTCTCTCTCTCTTTCACTTTTTCTCTCTATCTAGTACATCCTTATTCTGAGCCAGGATCACTCGGGCAGAAAAATTGCGAAAATGTTAAATGGCGTAGAGCTGCGTACGATGAGATGGACTTCACAAATAATTAAAATTTCAATTAATTTTCAAACGTCCCTTTTTTTCCAGGATTATACAACAATTTGTTCCACAAACATATTTCGTCCCTGTGCGAGGTGGCCGCCACACACAACGCTTTTTCCACCCACATTCAGATCTTTATTAAAATGTGGGTAATTAGTTTAACGCTGATGAAATATTTAGGCGCCTGGGTCTAGTTATAGTAAAAAGAAAGTCTTATTATCTCATATGGATAATGAGAAGTTTAAGAAATAATTTCTTAAAATGATTTTGTGTGATTAGACGAAGTCACAAAATACCCATGTAATAAAATGTAACGTTCTCATTCCCATACATAATTTATTTGTTAAGTCGCAAAACTCTATTTTCGAAGAAATAGTTTCATTGGATGAGAGTAGTTCTTCCTTGGTGTATTTGATGTTTGAGAATACAGTCCAATTCTCCATAAACCATGGGAGAGAATAGTGTTTAATGCTAAAGTTGCTCGGAAGAGAAAACCAGAGCTCTTACTTCAACTTCAATGTATAATATAGTGGAAAAATTTAATAAATTTCGTAAATAATTAACAGGTTAGAGTTGTAGGGCTTGATAAAGAAACAACTGAAAAAAATGCGACATTTCGGAAATTGACGGAAAAGTAAGAAATAAGAGGAAATACATAGAAATGTTGAATCAAATTAGGTTAATCTTGTATTATGAGGTTACAACACATTAAAAGATTGTTATTCAGCAAATACTTACGAAAATATAAACCCTTGTCAGGTAACTCCCCTATATGAGATGGAAATTGTACTGGAAAAAAATTCCCTTTTG
Source organism: Macrobrachium nipponense (assembly GCF_015104395.2). NCBI lineage: Eukaryota > Metazoa > Arthropoda > Malacostraca > Decapoda > Palaemonidae > Macrobrachium > Macrobrachium nipponense. The sequence continues at coordinate 94,602,575 of NC_061108.1, forward strand.
CGACCTATACATATATTATTGATAATAAGTCTGGTAGAAAATGTCCCTGATATATATTTAAAATTCTTGTTCATGAGGCATATATCAAAATTCATCATTCACAACTTCTTTTTTAAGTGGAAACGGATGATGCAGTTCAAAGAAATTGTCAAACTAATGCAAATTCATACCTTTGGTTGCAGGAGAAACCGATTACTCTGATTAGAATGTAAATGAACCTCGTGACAGATTGGCAGGTTAGTTGTAATGCAAACCTCTCGACCCCTTCATTGTCTATTGGAGTAAGTATAGGAGAGGGAATAAAATGATAAATTCGGCCCTAGAAATCCCAATAAAAACTGGACTTTCTTGAAAGACAGACAATTAAGACTACTAGAGTTGTAAAATGTCTTGTCTTGTTCAAGGACAGTCACTAGTTTCTTGTGGATGAATCGGGCCGATAAATAAGCTTATATGGAATGCACTTTTCACTTTGCTTGGAAAGATATTTTTGTAAATTTATTTGAATTAACTTTTGAATAAGAGTATTTCTTTACCATCTTAAAATCACATGCTAATTAGATAATCATGATTGCTGTTCATATCAAATGTGTTTACATTATGTTAGAAACGCACCTAAAACTATAACAATGAGAAAGTTTCGTTGCTAACAAAAAGGTGATCACGGATGAATAAGACGAGAAATGAGCGAAGGAAAAGGAAAGGAGGTTCTTATAGTCGGCACCTTTATTTTTTGTGGAGGTGTGGCTTTGTTTTTTTTTAGATCAGGAGAATTTGACGGTTGGCGTTACATTTCATTATAAAAAGATAGATCCTTTTTGAGCCTAGAATAGCAACCCGAATTACGAGTATATGTACTAGAATAGCAACCCGAATTATACTAGGGAGAGGCTAATCTTTTGGTTTTCTAGAGTCTTGCTACAGCTGGAGATCGATGAGGTTGACAGCAGCCATTCCATTCTTATGAAACGAGCTTCATGACAGCACCCAATTAGAAAGGGACGGAGACTGGGAAGAAATTTTATGGCCCTTGTCCAATTATACGTAGCAAAAAACTTTCAAAACTCAAAGCCTGGAGGTTTAGCGCGCTCTTGTGTATACCTTTAAAGTGTAATTCAATAAACGTTGCTTTACGATGAGGAATGATCCACACACACACACACACACACACACACACACACACACACACACACACACACATATATATATATATATATATATATATATATATATATATTATATATATATATATATTATAGTATATTTGTGTGTGTGTGTA
>NC_061108.1:94608853-94618853 GCF_015104395.2 Macrobrachium nipponense
AATTATATCATGACTTATTTTGGTTTAGAACTGACGTTGACTCATAATGCGAAGCCCCACGCAATCTTTGAATGTTGCAATACGTTACAATTCATTAGATTCATTTGACGCAGAATGCACGTAATAATTTGGAATTGTTTAAATTTAAGTTTGAGTTTAATTGCAAGAAAGAGAATTTTGAAATTTTCAGTAGACATTAATGCGTCAGTTTTACTCTTTATTTTCTAAGTATCTTTCTGCCGTAAGCAAAATGCCTAATCTCCTTAAGTGGCTTCCACTTTTACGTAAAGAAACTAAAAGCCTTTAAGCATACCAATTACTTTTGCCCACTTTAGTCAGAATGAAAGTGAAGTCAAACTAAGCAGAAGAGTGTATTTAATTAATCATCCTCTAGATTTCGGAGGAAAAATTTATTTATTTATTTGAAAGGATTTTAATGCCTTTAAAGTAAGACTTTCTTTTAGTCTTTTCAAATCAGAGCCTATAACAAAATTTGCATGAAAACCCAGTCTGCGAAATACATTACTGAATTTCATGAAAAAGGAAATAGAGCATTTCTTAGCCAGCCAGTATTTTCCTGGTTAATTTTTAAATGGGACAAAAAATTATATTTTCAATTAAAACAAAATAACGGATGATAGCCAAACGATAGTTATCTGGCTGTGTGCGACTTGTTAATAAATGTTTTGAATTATATTTACGAACTTATGACAAATAATGCTGGGAAATACCTATAAGAAATATATTGTAAATTCTAGATATTTTGTAATGCCTAGTCAGAAATGGAAAAAAAAAGTTGAAGGAACAGCAATATCTTACCTTACATATTTTTACTATCAAAGAGAATTGAGATTTGCTATCAAAGGGAGTTATACAGATTTCCGAAGGCTGACTAGTAAGGGTCATGTGAGTAAAAGTAATGTTAGCTCTAGAAGGAGCTTCACGTGAAATCACTGGTATAAAAATGTATTCGATGCTGCTCTCACAAAAACAAAAAAACAAAAAGAAGTGAAAATAGTTATTGGAACGAAGATCTCGGGAAGTCTACAACAACACTCGTGGGAGAATGTGACCAGTAAAATAATGCCTTCTAAAAAAGACAGATATTTCTCTCGTCCGCAAATATTCATCATCATCATCATCGAGAGAGAGAGCGGAATCGTGTAAGAATACAAAACCTAATGAGGCAGGAGAGAAGGAGAAGAGATTCGGTGCATTTGAAAAAAGAAAAAGAAAAAAACGTGTTTTGCTTCACGAGTTTGCTTTTAATTTCCTGTTCGCAGCGTTTGGAGAATCGAGACCCTGAATTTTTAAAGAAGCTTTCATGTGGATAAGAGGTGGGGAGCTTCGTGGTCGCTCGTGGTGGGGAGCAGGAGGGAGGTAGGTGGGTGGGGGCAGGAACGGGGAAGGGAGGCTTTTTATGACGACCATCCACTGGGTCCCATTATCATAATGACCCCTAAATCAGTCGTTTTTTTCTCTTAGTGTGTAATTAGCAGAGAAGCAAACGGTACCGAGGAGAGTCCCATTAAGTCCTTCCGTACTCATGACTAATGTCCTCGAAGGGTATCGTTTTAATAACGAAAAAGGGATAAGCAAAAACGGTTGGGAAAAAGGATATGTGTGAAATAGATTTTTTTTATTCATTTAAATATTTAGTATATTGAGTTTATTGTGATTCGGAAAAGAAAACTTGCTCTATTTTCAGAGCTTAGGGAAATCTTTCCTTATGAAAAAGGTGGGGAGAAAATAATCCGTATGAATTCATATTTTCATTGAATTGAGTATCTACGTTTATTGCTTCTGTTCAATCACTTTATCAAAACCGAGCAAGAACGTGAGATACTTTTGTTGTTCCTTTTTACCTTTCTGTTGCAATCTATCCCAGCTCAGAATTCTAATTCTCCATCTTAAACTTCCCACGTGATCTTTCTAATTTTTGCAGTCGCTTTAAAAACCTCCGCTTGAAATCGCTTCCATAGATCACCATTCCTCAACGTTACTTGATCGTTGTCTCGTGAATCACTCTCTCGTCTTAATCCCGGGCATTATCATTTAATTACCTCTTGCGGCGAAGCTGTTCATCCATTAAGGGACGTATGATTCATCGTCTGGTGTTGCCGGTGAGTCGTTCGCGTTTCCATTGTTTCACGTTTCTTTTGTTTCTTCAGATGTTATGGCGGGTATTCTTCTCGGATTAATTAAGGGCGAGTTTCGTCTTACGTCATCGGAGAGATCTTTCATTGCTCCAGAAATGGAAATGGTATCCATGGGTAATATCAAAGATATGAAATGAGTTTTGTTGCTCAAGGGCGTCTTCATATTATTTATGGGTATTATTATATATTGCTACTTTCAAAACGCATATATCCCCTCAATATAATATAAAATATAATGTAGAGGATTTTAGCAAAATTTTTTCAGATTCCTAGATGGCTTAGAGATAGGATGTCTTAAAATGTGTGTTCAGATTTCGCATAACATATCGTAAAAGAATATATAACGTAGTAAAGAGAGAGAGATTATCTTTGTCCGTTCGAAGCTAGAATTGTTTCAGTTACTTTTAATCACCTCTAGATTAAGGGAGCCGGCAGTCTTCGTGTTGTTATCGAAACATGTCAATCTTTATTATTGCTCAATTTCTGTCTTGATTGGGTACGTGTCTTTGTTGAGTTGGTACGAACATGAATGTATACTCGTTTCATACGCATTCATCTTTGCCGAAACCATGTGCAGATTTCACAGTTTTTTTGTAAAGTTGCGTCATAATGGAAGTTTCTAGAAGCATTATACCATCTTTCTCATTGCCCCAAAACGTTTTGCGTCATCTTCACTGTCCAGCTTTTGTAAGGAAGAGTTTTCATTGCATTTTAGAACCGCGTCATGTTCAGACATCTCTCTCCCTCTCTCTCTCTCTCTCTCTCTCCATCACACGGCACTTTTGATTTTAAAGTAACGTAACGATTTCATACTTACTGAATGGTCACTCGTAACTTGTAGATTTCAGATTTGATGTTTCTGATTTTATTTAGTATTATTTAGTGTTTTGTGGAATCTGAACAAACATTATATTAGTGTGTAACGGCGCCTATTTTTGTGAATTGTGGTGAATTTTTGAACAAGCTGCAGCAAAGAAAGACCATTGGTATACCAAGAAGGTAAAGTGTGTTATATTTTTATTAGTTGCAACTAATATCTGATGGTTATGATGGTTTGGTAAGAAACTAATAACTAATGGTTTCGATAGTTTAGAGAACTAATAACTAATAGTTGCAATGGTTTGAGTGAAACTATTTACATTTTTACATATTGCAAATTTTTGTGTTTTGTGTTTGTTTCATTTGAAGTGATTTTTATGTTTTGTGCATTTATTCATTTTCTTATTGAAGTGTGTGTTTTTATTTTATATTCTGTGTGATTAATACTTTTTACAATTTTGGTATTTTCCACATTTTTCTGTGTTTTCCTTTGCATTCACAATTTAATTAACTTGGTTATTTTCATTACTTCATCATTGCACATTTAATTGAATTTAACACTTGTGAGTTAATTTGCATTTACTTAGAATTCTTTTCAAGTTTTATTGTTGTTTAGCACTTGTCAAGTTTTATTGTTGTTTAGCACTTGTGAATTAATTTCCAAATTTCAATTATTGCAATTAATTTTCTTGAATTTTGTGATGAATTAATTTTGATTTAACTTTACTTAATTAATTCAAGAATTAATTAGACTTTACTTTGTTTTCAAGTAACAGTAATTTTCCCTGATATTGTGAATTTCACTTATAAATTTTGAGTTGGATAATAAATTTTTGTATATAAAATTTTTATCAGTATTTCATTTCTCACCAGTATACATGCATTTAATTATGATTATATAGATGTTAGGTGGAAACATAGAGTGGTAATTGATCTGTTTTCCTTCAATTAACTTGAAGTGAATTAGAACCAGGAAAGTACTTAGACTTTTGAAATCAGGGAAATACTTAGACTTTTAAATTTGTTGATGGAGTGATGCCCTTTGATTAATTTATTTACTTACAAGATTACTTACAAGATTACCTCACAAGATTACCTTACAAGATTACTCACAAGATTACTTATAAGATTACTTACAAGATTACCTCACACCTGTTTTGATGAACTTAGTCTGATTTTCTGCAATACTGGTAAGTTGTTAAGGGACCACTGTTGCCTTTAGAGTATTCAGTCGTTTAGTACCTGTGATGAGGTAACCAGATACTTGACACTTTGTCACAGCACACTAGATAATGTTTAAGTGACTGCTATGATTAGATTTTATTTTGACTTTAACAAAGTCCCCTTCACCCATACGGATACTTGTGGAATGATATATTTATGTATTTGTATATTGTACACACACACACATACTCAAATTATACACACATATATATATATATATATATATATCTATATATGTGTGTGTGTGTGTGTGTGTGTGTGTGTGTATGTGTGTGAGTGTGTGTGTGTTTGTGTGTGTGCGTGTGTGTACAACACTTGTGAATTTTATAGTAAACTTCTGAAGCCACAGAGTCATAATAAGTCTTACACTTGCTAAAAAAGTTGCATTTCCTTAGTGCGTCAAGGTAAATACAGATTTCACTTGCAGATTTCATATCAAAGATAATCATTGTAGATGGACAAAAACATCCCATTATTCCGAGCCCAAAAATGATATCATATTTCAGAATTTTAATAAACATACAATAAAGCTGTCCATATAACTTTTTGATATACATATCTGTTCACATTTCCCATAAAGAATGACTGCCGGTAGAGAGATACAATATCGTCGTACGCTCTCGCTGGTATTAAACTTTACGTAGTATACTAGATCCCATCTTTAAAAAGAGGGATGCTGCGTTGCGCTTGTATGAAATGCTTGTGCATATAAAGATGTATGAACTGCTTGTGCATGCCAAGCTTTATATATATATATATATATATATATATATATATATATATATATATATATATATATATATATTTTATGGTTAGGTAGTCCACAGGGGAAAAGAAAAGCTGAAGTTCCTTTTAGGCCTCCACTGGCCCTTATTGAGAGCTGTTATTAATCAGTTAATAAACACCTCTCGATAAGGGCCAGTGGAGGCCGAAGCTGTTGAGCTAAAAGGAATTTCAGCTTTCCTTTTCCCCTGTGGACTACAACTTCATATATCTATCTTCGTGAAAAAAGGAAGACTAAAACTTCATATATACATATAGTATGTATATATATATATATATATATATATATATCATATACATATATATATATATATATATATATATATATATATATATATATATATATATATAGGTATATATATATATGTAACGAGGATATGAACCTCGTTATTCATTTGGTAAAAGTGTAACTCGAGCGTCAGGCAAACCAACACACAAATCTCTCTCTCTCTCTCTCTAAGCAACCAGCGGCTCGAGACTTTTCTTTCTCTCACTCTCTCTCTCCAAGCGATACCTCTCTCTCTCTCTCTCTCTCTCTCTCTCTCTCTCTCTCTCTCTCTCTCCTCTCTCTCTAACAGGTAATCAAAATGAGAGAGTTGCATTATAAAAAATACATTTATTTAACAACAAAAGATAGTAAATCAAATAGGTCTCACAGACTAACTTAATTCTAATGAACCCCCAATACTAAAATGTCTAAAATGTAATTAGTCACACCAAATGTCTATTCTTCCATCGGGACTCCCTCTCGGTCCCCCCCATGGTTCCGCTAGAACCGTCTGTTTCAAAGACATGAGAAAAACTCGTAAGTACACACATAAGTTTAACAACAAAGATTAAAGATTGGATATCCTTATAAAAATGTCAAATAGACAACAAGCCACTCTTTGGCTAAAACAGTATAAGACTCACCCAAGCAGCCGGAATATTTCACGCACAAAACCCAAATACACTTTCTGAGAGCACCCTCGGCATCCTGCCTTTCTTCCCAAGACGCCTCTATGCCAAATCCACCATAGACTTGGGTATTATACATTTTAAAAGGAAGAGGCGCACAAGCACATACGAACGCACACTTCGCTAATGCCTCATATTACTGGCTACAACCAGTTTGAAAAGAGTTCATAAACTGACGTACATTGACTCGTCTAACAATGCAGTTTTATGTCACGCCACCCCACAGAAACCATTTATCAGCTTTTCTCAGGTCGTTGCTTCGGCTCTGTTCTCTGCATTCCAAAAAGGTCACAACGAACATATTGGCAATATATCATTAATTATAACCCTAGGCCTAACACACACACACACACACACATATATATATATATATATATATATAGATTTTTTATATATATAATTTATTCATGACTTTGTAAAATTTAAAATATATATATATATATATATATATATATATATATATATATATATATATATATATATGTATATATAGACACTTATTGAGCATTGCTAGTGTTTCATAAAAAGGGAGAAACAATGCCTAGTGCGTTAGCAATTATTTATTGGAGGGAAGCAGAAATGGTAAAATAGAATAGAATACCGGTTTATGAAGGGAGAGAAAAATAAATTTAAGAGTAGTGTTGAAAGATAGAGTGAGTTGACAACGGGCGAAGGACTGAAAAAAGCTAACAATTATTATTAAGTTAATGAGATTACAGAACACTGTAGCTGGACCAGCCAGAAATGTTTTGTATAAACTCGATAGGAATGCAACCCTGTGATAAAACTTGCTGTTCGATTTGGAAGTGAAAAATGTGCAGAAGAGCATGATATGAGTTGAGTTAAAGTGACAATTTGTAGTTAGTGAAGAAACCAAGAACTTGGAAGTTTTATTTGAAGAAAGGATTAGAATTTTACTAGGACAGAATGGAAGTGTCTTTAATAACCATTTCTTTTTTTAACAGGAAAACAGATCTTATAAAATTTTCCCACATTCTTAGAAAAAATATAAAAAAAGATGTAAAGCAATGCCACGTATATTTAATGAAAATTTTTCCTTATATTTTTGTAACTGACTTGCATCATTTGTAAATAGCAATGAAGAAACAGCTCCATAATGATTAGAATACTTGCTGCAATCGTAAGTCCCACACTGATAGACTATGCTGTGTACCAGGGCTGAGGTTTTCCTTATGAAAGGAACGTGTCCCTCTTGCGTGTTCAAGCATGCTGCTAATTAGAATAATTTATTTATTTATTTTTTTTTTTTACAAATTCAGCAATAACTTTCCACTTGCTCTGCATTTATCAAACGGCGGGGAAGGCTTAGCGCCTGCAACCCAAAGAAGAAAATACGTTTAGATGTTTGAGAGTTTATACGGAAGAGATGAATATACGATGAAAATTATATTCAGATGTTTTAATATGTTCGGTATCTAGTGACACATTGGATAAGGGACAGGAAATACACACGATTGGGACAAAGAAAGCTTATGTCTGGTTCAACTGAGATATAGGATTGGTATTTGGTATCATTTTGATTATGTGGTTACTATGATCAGAACATAGCAATCTCAGTTCTAGGATTCTGTGGTTGAAAATGATAGGATTTGTGAGCAATGACTGAAATATTCTCCGGTTCACCTCTTAAAGAAGGTACCTTGAAAAAATTTTGGTTGGTCATAGGATAGAAGTGTTCAGCTGATATATATTAAAGGAGCTTGAAAGGACCTGCAAGAGAAAAGGTTAGTGCACTGTGAGGAATATTTTAGGGATTAATTTTGTATAAAACAGCGTCAGAGAAGCTGTGGCAGGTTTTTCCATAAAGGTTTCGTCTTTCTTTAATGGCTGTTAGAAAATGAAAGAACAGTGGTATGCGTGGCTTCTTTTCATGGGAAATGGGTCACAGAACAATAGCAAGGTAACCAAGAACTTCCACCATCTCTTGCCTGCATTAATCTTCACAAAATCTGACAAAGCAAAGTTTAATAAAGAAATGAGATATTATATCAAAGTGAACTTCATCAAAATAATACTAAGAAACGGATATATTTTTCTTCGTATTTTAAAGTTCTTAGGCACCTTGGTAATCTAGCCTAGCTTAAAGATCTTTACTATTCCCTGTTGAGCTTAGCAGTTATTTAATGTTTTAGGCAAACATTGATTAAAAAGGAAGTAATAAAGCTACACCGAAATGTGAGAATAAACTCGAACCAAGCAGTTGTATGCAGTATTGAAAGCATTTATTTCTTTATAGAAGTATATGGCAATTAATTGCAAGAGAAACTACCCCAAAAATGATAAGGGAGGGTCTTGACAATTTCATTTTATGCAGTTACATAGTCTATGCCCATTTGAACTCAATTTGATTTTAAAAATGTCAGTTTTCTAAGGGAGACAAATTCTGTAGGTATATGATGCTCACCATACAAAACCTTAAACATTTACGAACTGTAGAAAACGTCTTCTGAGTACGTTTGCTTGGCAGCAAATGGAAGGCAAACTCCCAGCTACCTTTCACTTTTGAGAATAGATGCCTGAGCAATCGGCCTCTACCACCACTCGCCATTCTGCATAGCAAAAATGGATCGTTCTTGGGGTCCTTAACCTGGCTCTCCTTTTCACTCCTTCCAGTTTCCATTCTTCGCACCTACTCCTGTCTTCCTCTTACCATCCACTCCTATTACTCTCTTTTGCCTTACACTCCTGGTTCTTTCATCCCCTACCCCCACCTCACCACACACCTCTCCTACCTCCCAAGACCATTGCGTCTCCTCCTGCAAGTGTGGAGGGGGAGGAGAAATGAGGTGTTGATAGTCAAACTGCCTGAGGCTTCACCACTAAGTCAAGAACCAATCTACGTCCCTCCTGCTCTCATTTCCTTGCTAACCTAACTCGGAACTCGGTGAACGAGGGGAAAAGGGGGTTGGGGGTTTAGTTTAGGGATGAACAGGGGGAGGGGGGAATGGGCAGAGGAAGGAGACACTGTGAGAAAAGGGGGATCTCTTGGAAAGAGTAACGCCGCAATGTGTTCCACGTTCGTAGATTCCATGGGCGTTTTAGCTGCTATCGGAAGAAGGGAAATAGGAGAAGAAACAAGTAACACCTAGAAAGAATTAAGATATCAGCATTTGAACCGATATAAGAAAAGAAAGAGAAGAGGAAAAGCGGGAAAAATAGTTCATCATTATAGTATGTTATGCGAAAACATATTGTAAATATAGGATAATAATGACAGTAGCCTCAAAGAGAAATTGGATAAAAAAAATGCTTTAAAAAGCAAGGGAATTGGGGCTTTAGATGATAAGGTATAATTCGGAATTGGCTTTCATAACTAATTTCTTTGGTGGAAAGAGTGGGCTTTATTTAATGCATGGAAATCCGATGTGTTTCGCTAAAACCTCATCTAAAGCAAAATAAATCCGTATTTGCGTTATTCTGCCTCTGCTTGTGGCAGAAAATGACGATTAAAATTTTACAGGATAATTTAACATTAGGTCTTCTTTTTCTCTCTCTTTTCTTTGTTCCAAAACGTTTTGAATTATAGCTTGCTAGGTTCAAACTGAAAGAAGAGTAAGAGATAATAATTTCTGTATTTTATATTTCCTTCTGACACCCTTCTTACATAAGAATGTTATTCCTTTTCTCGTTGGTAAAATGCCGTGACATTTATTCCTTTATGTGGTTAGCTAGAAAATTAAGGAAATCAGAAAAGTGGAGTTTTATTGGGCAATGAAAAATTGTTGCATGAAAATTGCAGATCAGCAAAGTGGACTATTATCTGTTACATTTAATACCAAAGAGAGAACATTGCACATTTTTTTGCAATACGATAAACAGGTTATTCGTTATGAAATATTTTAATAGCTATTGGCAATTTTGTGAGCCTATATTGGTACGCGAATTGTTCGTAGGTTTCGGATTTAATCATCAAACCGACCAATAATTGCTTGTGGGCTAATAATAGCCTGGCTATACGAATTTGTGCTCACGATAATAACACTTCTCTAATGGCAGAGTTTAATGTGTTGGGTGCAAGGTTGAGTAATATCGCATTT